>NC_045792.1:77976460-78098648 GCF_009873245.2 Balaenoptera musculus | reverse complement strand
ATTATCAGTATTACTGAGTATTCACTGCGTGTCAGCTGCCCTGCTGAATGCCTTATATGTATTTGCTCATTAGTTGTCACACATTATATGAGGCCGAAACTACTCATTATCATCAGCTTACAAATAAGGAAACTAAGATTTAGCAAGGTAGATAACTTACTCATGGTGAGAGAGTAAACTCCAGAGGTGGTATGCAAACCTAGGTCTGCCCTTGCACTAGATCTCTCTGTTTATTTTCTCAACCTTGTCTGATGCCAACTGCCCCCATGATTTCGCATCACCTGCACACAAGGCAGCTCTCTCTGCCGGCATTTCTCATTCAGCTGCAATACATTCTTACAGATCTATCCTTTGCAATCCATTCTCTCTATCCTCAATAACACACTCAGGCAGCTAAGAACATCCATATCCAAAATGTAGACATTATTCTAAATACAAAATTTTTCACACATTTATTCTAACAAATATTTTAGAAGGTTTATATTATGCCAGGCACAGCTGGTGACAGTGGGGATACTTCAGGGAACAAGACTAGCATAAGTGTTGCCCTGATATAGAGTTTGCATTCTCGTAGACATGGAAGACGGACAATATATAACTAAACAACAACAAAAAAGACAAGATATTGTTTGATAATGACAAATAGTATAAAGGAAATGACAGAGTGGTAGCCTGGAGAGAGGTTAGGTTTGGGGGCTTTGTTTTTGATAGGGTCTTTAGTGAACTCCTATTTAAGTATATGACATTTGTGTTGAGATCTAAAGTGTGTGGAGAAGCCAGCTCTGTGAAGATCACAGGCAGGAACTATTACAGGCAGGGGGGAGGGCAAATACCAAAGCCCCAAGGAGATAATCTGTATGGAATAGTTCAGGATGCAAGAGAAGAGTTGAAGCATAAGGAACGGGGAGGAGAGCAGATGGGGAGAAGCCTAAAGAGTCAAGCAGGCATCGGATCAGGAAGAACCTTTATGAAAGAGTAAAGAGCTTGCATTTCATATTAAATAGGAAGGTTTGAAGCAAGGAGGTTTGATGATGTCATACAACTGAAGACTCAGTCTTCTTTATGGAGGGAAGTGGCTAAGAGTGGTGAAAGTAGGTGACTATACAGGAGGCTTTTGCCTTAATCCAGGTTAAACATGATAGTGACTTGGAGAATGGGGGCAAGAGTGTTGAGAGCAATGGACTAAAACACTAAGACAGTATCACGTTTTTAGATTCCACATGGAAGTGATATCATATGGTATTTGTCTTTCTCTGTCTGACTTACTTCACTTAGTATGATACATATTCCCTTGATCAGAAGTGGGGTTGGCTACCTTTCCATACATTCACTGGCCGTTTGTAGTTCTTTTTCTGTAAAATGCCAATTCACATTCCCTGCTATTTTTTTCTTTTGAGTTTTCTTCCTTATATATATAGGAAAATAGCTTATTGACATATGTTTCATTTTTCTCATCTGTCCTATGTATATTTGCTTTATTAATAGTATTTTTGAGTATGTTGAGCTTCTATTTCATATTAATCAATTCTTTTACATTATGGTTTCTGGGTTTACATCATTCTTATGAAGGCTTCTCCATTCCATGTTTATAAATAATCATCCAGACATCATTCTAGTATATGGCCTTATTAAATGTTAAAATTACTAAATCATCTAGACTATACATGGGGTATAAGAAATGAAGTGGAGTTCCAGACTTATTTTCCTTCTAAGTTAGTAGACAGTTGTCCTATTATTTTTTAGTAAAAAGCCACATTTTCACCACTGACTTGAAATGGTACTTTTATCACGTCCTACATTCTTTTATATATTTGGAACATTTCCTGGATTTTCTTTTATATTCCTTTGATCTATTTGTGTACAGTTATGACAATACTAATAATTTTAATGACTAAGCTTTAAAGTTTGATTTAAAATATGTTAGGTTAGTATTTATTCATTACATTTCTTTTACAGAATTTCCCTTGATATCAGATTTTTCCTAATTATTTTCAGTTAATTCTATAGAACTTGGGTGTACTCAAATCATAATACCTGCAAATACTTTTGAGTTCTCTTCTTTTCTAATAGTTACACTTCTATGTTCACTCTTATGTAATTATGCTTTGAGAACAATGATAAAAAATTGAGGGATTACAGAAATCCTTGTTTTGTTATGCACTTTATCTTTTTATTTTATTTTTTAATAACTTTATTTATTTATTTATTTTTGGCTGTGTTGGGTCTTCATTGCTGCGTGCGGGCTTTCTCTAGTTGCGGCGAGTGGGGGCTACTCTTCCTTGCGGTGCGCGGGCTTCTCACTGCAGTGGCTTCTCTTGTTGTGAGGCACGGGCTCTAGGCTCACAGGCTTCAGTAATTGTGGCAGGTGGGCTCAGTAGTTGTGGCTCGCAGGCTGTAGAGCACAGGCTCAGTAGTTGTGGCGCACAGGTTTCGTTGCTCCACAGCATGTGGGATCTTCCCGGACCAGGGCTCGAACCCATGTCCCCTGCATTGGCAGGCAGGATTCTTAACCACTGCACCACCAGGGAAGTCCCTGTTATGCACTTTAAAGGGAATTGTTCTTGGATTTTACCATTAAATATGATTTCAGGTTTTGGTTTAAACTATATTATTTATTTACATTTTAAAATATTTATATAAAACTAATAAAATCATAAAAAAGAACAAAAATGCATATATTTATTCTACTTTAAGAAATATTTTTATCAGGGAGAAATACTGAATTTTGGTAAACTATTGGCATTTTTGAAATGAGTATTTTTTTCTTTTTTAGCTTTTGGCATATTAATATTAATATATTGACATTTCCAAAATAACGAAATCTCTTAATTCATATAATGACTTTAAATTGCTTATGGTATAATTTTAATTTAGTGTCCTGCTGAATTATTTTTACTAATACTCTTTGTAGGATTTTGCATCAGTAATATAAAATCATATTGTTCTGTGGTGTTGGTATTAGTATCTCAAGGAAACTAAGGACAGAAACGATGAACACCAGAGGATCAAACACAAGTAGGGTGACATGCTAGCTTTCATTTTGTCCCTCCATACAGAGCTTTATTTATTTTTCTTAAAGCTGACTTCAGAATGGAGAAATATAGCTGTCAACAGATTAATTCCCCCATAAGAGAATGGTTGATTCTTTTGATCTCAATTTCAAAAATTCCAAGAAAGAGACACACTGGACAGTACATATTATAAAGAGATTACTATTACTATAACATTAAGGAGGGTGTTGGGTTAGGGAAAGGGAAAGACAAGAGTGGGGGTGGAGTTAAGAGATGGTGGTTGAGCGATAGGAAAAAAAAAAAACGATTTTCACCATCTTGTAACAGTTTTAGAATCTGAGATATTGACATATGGATAATATATCTGACCTCAAAAGCAACCCAGCAAAGGTTCTACAAATCTGCTCCCTCTGGGCCAAAATCAGCTTTTTGTTCCCTCCTTCCCAATGGATTCAAGGGTTAATCCTAATGTTCGAAACTTACAAATGATGGATTTTGAGCCATATATGTTGGGAGCATGGAAGTTTATTTTACTTGATCATCTCCTTTCCTTATTTGACTTGCATGGATTTACATATAGAAGAGGAGTCTTATAGGGAACATCTATTCTACTAGCTAAAATATTCCTGGTCTAGATGAGGAATTTAATAAGCTTTCATGCTATTCTGCAAAGAAAACTTCAACTTCTTGGGCTTTCTGTCCACTAAGCGAGTTTTAGGGCTATAAGACTGAACTCTGATTGGAAAGTCAGAGAGAGAATATCAGAGCTTTTATGTGCTTTTGGTCTTTGCCTGCTTCCTAGTCTTATCTTTGCCCCTTTCTCCCTTATTAATTGCATGCTGGTCACACTGGTGCTTCCTGTTGTTGAACGAAATAAGTTTTCCACCTGTAGGCACTTACTTGTAATTTTCCCTTTGTTCTAAAACATCTTTTTCTGAATTTGCATGGGTCCTTTCAGTGCCTATCTTAACCATCACTTCCTTAGGGAAGAATATCCTAACTTCATATCGGTTTAAGCCTCTGAAAGACATGATTTCATAGCTCTTTGTTATTTTTCTTCATAACAATTGTAGTCAATTGTATAATTGGTTGTTAAATGTCTATGTCGCCAAGTAGCATGTAAGCTCTACGTCTTTCTGGTTCACCATTGTATGCCTAGTACTCAGAATGAACAGATGCATAAATGGTATGAATGAATGAGTGAATGAATGAATGAATGGCATATTGTACTGATTTCTGGATTAGGATAGTCAGTACTTTCTGCCTCAAGTTTAACCTTCACACACACACACACACACACACACACACACACACAATTTCTCTGCTACTGCATGCTAACTCATTTAATGTCTCGTTAGGGGAATCAGTGAGAGTTCCAGCATGGAAGCCTAGCTTCTTCACTGGAGTTAGAGGAAGACATCAAAGAGCATTAAGCCCAGAAGCAGATTTGAAGAGTGAGTAGACAGGTCACGTAGTTCCCCTGAAGTTCCAGAATAAGGACATATGTCTGTCTCTGTTTTTTTCTAGAGCCCTGCCTTGTCTAATTGCCCTGGACACCAGGGCAGGCCGGTCAGCTTTATTTACCTTGGACTATGTTCTCGCTTTTCTCTCCCTGTAGCACCGTGGCTGCCAGCATCAACGCCTTAGCGACAGTGACGTTTGAGGATTTTGTCAAGAGCTGTTTTCCCCATCTCTCCGACAAGCTGAGCACCTGGATCAGTAAAGGCTTATGTAGGTACAGCCGGTGGATCTCCTATTCCATATCATGAAATGAACGTGTGGTACATGTCAAATGCTGCACACGCTATTCAGGGCACTCTGACAGGCACAAGTTCATGTGGAGATACGTGAGGAATCTCACATGCCAATTCTTACATTTCTGGAGATACCAGGAGGGTACTAGGAAAGAATGACCAGTAAGCTTAGCTTTTACCACCCTTACATTCGACATTCTTCTGTGTTCATCCTACACCCTAGATTCAACACATCAACACCTCTTGATTATGCCATGTATTGATCCTATTTAGTCTCTCCACAGAGGAAGATGTTCTGCTCACTATCGCCAGTCAGCTTGTCTAATAAAGCCAAATTCTTTTCTAAAGAGTCCTTTATTACCAAATATTCTTCATTGGTTTTTAATAGTTTTAGTAGTAATAATATGCAATATAAAATTATTTTATCTATAAGGATATGTTTAATATTATATACTTATTTTCATTAAATTAAATTATTTATCAGTTGCAGAACTAATACCATCTTGTTTTATATTATAGCTTTGCAGTGTTTTATTTAAAATATCTGGTAGAGCAGCTCTTGTCACTTTTAGGTAGAAATTTTAAATGTTGCGACTGTTTTTTTTCTTTTTTTGCAAAAACAAATTTTGGGCTGTTCATGTTTATTTATTCTTTCAGATTAAGTTTAAAATAATTCACTGCATGTTATCTAGTTGCACAACCCCCCCCCCCATCTCAACGGAATTGCATTAAACTGAAAAACGTATTTGGAAATAATTAACGTCTTTATAAGCTTTCCATCTAACAATAGCATTTTCCATTTAACATCATATTTTCTCTCTTAGATATTAATTATCCTCATGTCCTCACCCTTCTGCTTCTCCCCCTCTTCCCTTTTCCTTTCCTCCTTCTTCTACTTCTTTCATTGATATTATGAACGGAATGTTTTCCCCATAATATCTTTTAAACTGTTTACTATCAACGTGGAAATGCTATAGCTTTTTGTTTTTGTTTGTTTGTTTTGTAAAGCACATATCTGGCCATTGGCACAACTCTTGTTGATTCTCAAAATTTTAATTGATTTTCTAATAAGTGTGGTTATTGCCTACAAATATTGATAGTTTTATCATATCCTTATTCTTAAATGCTCCCCTAATTTGGGGTTTGTGTTCTCCATAGTCTTCATTATTTCTCTTATTTTCATAACTTTCTCCTTTTCCTCTGCATGCTTGAAGGGCTCAGGTTTTTTCTCAATGTTACTTTAAGTTCTCCACAAAGTAAATTTCTTAATAATAATGATTTGAATTCTGCTCTTGTGTTTTGTTCCTCACATTTTACTATAAAAATTCAATCATACAGAAAAGTGTAAAGACATTTACCATGATCTCCTGTATATATACCACCAAGATTCTCCATTAATGTTTTATTAAACTTGCTTTTTCACGTATCCATCTAGCTCTCTATCCATCCATTAATGCATCATATATTTGATACACTTAAAAAAAATTGCAGACATCAGTACACTTTCCCCTAATTATTTTAGCATATTATTAACTAGAATTCAATAATTGGTTAAAGTTTTTTAAATGTAAAATCTACCCACAATGAATTGGACAAAAGTTAAGTATACATTTGCTGAGTTTTGAAAAATATGTACACCTGTGTAACTCAATCACTAAAGATATAAACCATTACATCGCCCTGGAAAGTTCTCTCTTGGTTATTCTGGTCAATTCCTACTCCCACTTCCCTCTAGAGGCAGCCACTATTCTGGTATTTTTCATCATAGATTACTTTTACCTCTTCTAGAATTTCATATAAATTGAATCACACAGTACCACTCTTTTTTGTAAGGACTCTTTTCACTCAGCATAATATTGTTGAGATACATCCATGTTTTTTTTGTATCAGTAGTTTATCCCTTTTTATGGCTGAGTAGTATGACATTGTATGGATTTACCTTTTTTTTTTTAACTTCTATTGATGGACCTAGGTTGTTTCAGTTTGAAGTTTTTATGAATAAAGCTGCTATGAATATTCTTGCACAGGCCTTTTTTGTGAACATGTTTTCATTTCTCTTTGGTAAATACCTAGGTGTGGAAGTGCTTGGTCAATATTATAATTTTTAATTTCCTTATAGTTCTTCCTTATCACACCTGGATTCATCTTCATCTAAACTTATGGGTGTTGCACCCTACCTTGTTGTGTTTTCATATCAGTTGCTTTCTCTTGAACTGCACTTGTTGCGTCATTGAATCTATGTGTTTTGCATCATATTGAAATCGCCAGTTTCTAAATACTTTTTTTTCTGGTTCTTATTTCCAGAAAACATATTCTGTATTTGAGTTTTCAGGTTAATTATTCATTTCCTTGTTTAGTAACATTTTGGCATGGATCCCATATTTCTTTTCTTCTTTTTACTTATACTTGAACAAGGAGAGATTGGTGCTGACCGAATGTTTGTTAACTGAGTAGTTGAATTGCCTTAATTTGTTCACTATCTTGCATAATGAGTTACAGCTAATAGCAGGTGGATTGGCATCATTCCTGGTGCAATTCCCAATTTCTAGCAGATATTCATGAATATTGCTGGGTAGAAGTTTCTCTGATGCCCATGGTTTATTGTCTGATCCTCCGAGCTGATGTAGCACTTAGAAAATCCATAGTACTTGCTGCAGCTGCGGTGCTTTCTCTACCCTCCCCCACCACATTTACTGCTTTGTCTGTGGATCCGTACACTCCAGGTCTCCATGGAACCCCACCAATTTCCCCTAAACTCTCTGCCTTGCAGGTTGCTATTGATTGCAATCTGGTGGAAGTGTAAAGATATGGGGGAGAGGGGGACTGAATCAATTCTCTTGTCAGCACAAAAGAGTAGAACCCTTGGATTGAGGGGTGGTTGCCTAGAATCCCATTTGAAACAGATAACTGTTGGTCCAGCAAGAGGGTAATCCGTAGTAGAGAAAAGACACTTTTGTTATTTTCTTCAGGCAGGTGGAGTTCTGCTTATTCATGAAGTGAAACAGAATGAGGGCAAACATTGTTTCTAATCTATCATCTTCAAATACAATAGGAACAATTTTAGAATTCTGAAAGGTGTTTATTGATCAAACTTGGATTTTAGTGTTGTGTGAGTTTCCTTATTTTTCTGTGTTTTATTGAGAAGTTAGAAAATATAGCATTAAAATTTGCTATCCTGATTTCATCTTAAAAGTGAATTCCTGATAATAAATTTTATAGATATCATGTACTAAATCTGAAATGATGATGATAATAATAATAATGATAATAATAATAATAATGGCAAGCACATTGTACTTGCTATGCAACAGGCACTGTTGGATAAATTAATTTATTTATGTGTAGTCCCTTCCTAGAATGTGAGATCTCTGGGGCAGTGGCATTTATAGCACTGGCATTTAGTAAAGTGCTTGACATATGGTCAGTACTCAATAAAATTGCATTAATGGTGACATTGGGAACTGAGCCAAATATTTAGCTGAGAGAGAATTTCATACAGAATGAGAAAAATCATCTTCTCTATTTCTGTCCCTGTGTGTCTGTCTAAATCTATCTCCAGCACCTTGTCTCTCACCATCTCTCATTTATTCTATTGTAATGGGAATTGAATGACTTTTAAGATAGTTTTTAAACAAAGATGTATAAGAACAATTATTTTTAAAAAGATAGTTTGAAAGAAGACACCACCTTTAAAAGATTAATAAGATGGATATGTTGATTAATCCAGCGAGATCCTATGATGCTGGAGGCACCCTGTGCAAGATGCTGCAGAGCGCGGTACCCTGATGGCCCTTATGGTGCTCCAACATAGCCATGTAAACAAAGAAATCTTCATGCAGTATACTGAGGGCCATAATGAAGGTATGAATAAAGCATGAAAAGATCAGGAACATTTTCCAGATTTGCAAAATCTGTGAGGTAAACTGTATAGATATTTAGCCATTTTTATTATGAAAAACTGTCCATATCCCAGAGAGGTTAGTAACCTCTTCAGCTGATTATTGGTGAGTGGTCGAAATGGATTAAATTCTCACGAATTTAATCTGGATTAGCCTGGTAGACCAGTGACCTTTCTGCATTTTCATGTTGCTTGCTTCCACAGGACAGCTTTCTTCTTCTTCTTTTTTTTTTTTTTTTTTAAGATTTTTTGGATGTGGACCATTTTTAAAGTCTTTCTTGAATGTGTTACAACATTGCTTCTGTTTTATATTTTGGTTTTTTGGCCACAAGGCATGTGGGATCTTACCTCCCTGACCAGGGATCGAACCTGCACACCCCCTGCATTGGAAGGCGAAGTCTCAACCACTGGACCACCAGAGAAATCACCAAGACAGCATTCTTCTTAAATCCTGAAGAGAAGACTCCTCAAGGCTGGATTCCAGCTCATTCTGCCTGACCTAGGAAAGCATGTCTTTGGGAGAAAGTCTCTTAAATGCCCCTCTTGGGGCTTGTGATGGCTAAGCGGGGTGGACAGTCCTTCCTGATACCCCTTCTGATAGGGCTTACATGAGAGACGGCCCTGGGCAGGAGCTCAGTGGATCCCTCAAAGCCAGCTTGGATGATAGTCATGAAGTTTCTTTCCTCCAGGTCTCTTGTTTGGCGTGATATGTACCTCCATGGCTGTGGCTGCATCCCTCCTGGGGAGCGTTGTACAGGTAATGAAAGAGGAAAAAGACACATTTGATTTTGTAGCAACTTTTTACCCACCTTCTTTTCTAATACTTTGCCTATTCCTCCAAATCCCAAATGCTCATACTCTCCGATACCAGGTCCAAATTACACATACATTTAAAATTTCAACCAAAATTTCTTTCAAGAGGGGAAACTTTTAAAAACTAGTAATGAGACTCAGTGACAAGGTACACTGTAATAAAATTAGAAACCCTTTTGAAATCCAGATCTGAGAATGTGTGATCCTGAAATAAAAGTAGGAATGATAATCTTAGCAGGAAAAACAATAATTACAATTGACATTTATGGAATGCTTATGTTCAAGCTACCACCCCAAATGTATTATCTCATCTAATCCTCGTCACTTCTCTACGAGGTAGTATGATTAATGTACTAATTTCACAAATGAAGAAACTAAGAAATAGAGAGGTGAAGAATTGCCCTAAATTCACATAATGAAAGAGTGGTGGAGCTGGGAAATGAGCCCGCCTCTACCTGCTATCCAGGCTGACCTGTCTCCCATACGTCCAACTCCCAGTTCCATAAAATGTCAGCACTAGAAAGAGCCTCAAGGATAATCTGTTTCAACATTCATTTTGTAGATGGTTACAGAAAAGAGTGAAAGTATCCTGCTCAACTTCTCACATCTGGTTAGTGGCTAAACCAGGTTTATGACCAAAGTCTCTGGAGCCACCCCTCTTCCCTTCCCAAATTCCCCAACTCACAAAGGACCATTAGATAAACCAATCTTCAGATTCTATTTCAACCCTCTCAGTCCCATTGTGTCATTGTATAATTTGAACATCCTGTATACTTTCTTGGCATGGATCAGGTTTTCAATAAATGCTGCTTAAATGAAGACATGAACAAGAGCGAGTGAATAGTCATCACTGACTTTTATAGAATGTGTTTTAGTTCCCAGAGAAGTGTGTCTTGCTTGATCCTTCCAATGACTACTTACATAGGTTCCATTATTTCCTTTTTCAAGTTCAAGGAACTAAGTCTAGGGGAGTTGAGTGACATGATAATTCACTTTCTATATAAGAGAAGTTGTGGGGCTGGAAACTTGATGTCCTCTCTGCTAAGTATGAACTTTTTAAAATGACAGATGTTTGGTGATTTCTTTACAATTTTTGAAGCACTTTGATATCTACCCATCCACACAGCAGAACTGGTGAGTTGATAAGGTTTGTCTTTAGTGACCTCTGCAGCATTTTTTTAGGTTTATTTTCTCCCATTTCCAAGTTGCCTCTAATGCTTTGTGCCCCTTTCTTTTCTCCCCTTTATCTAATTATTATTTACTCTTAAGAAAGTATCACCATGTTCAATTTAGTGAGGATTTGAATCACTAAATTGTTTCCTTCCAGAATTATTTGCATATTAAGCTTGTTTGCCATTGAGGTATGAAGGCTCTGGAATAGATAAGGACTCCTGCAAGACTGGTGTAACACATAAAACTTATAATGAAGAGGGAGTTGTGAGTGATGCTCTCGTTGACTTGTCCTTATTCAGATAAGTATGCTAGGCTCGCTTTCTTCGTTGGTTAAAATGTGTTCACATAGTTTAGGGGACAGTGAAAACACTGATGTGTTGTTTCCTAGGAGAGATATTTGTGTCTAAAATGGCCCCCTCATTTCTCCGAACACATCTGACTTGACAGATGTGTTCAGAGAAATTTAATTTTCCAAACAGCTTTGCTAGATCTAATGTAATGGAATAATGTATTCAGGGAATATGGAAGACTGAAACCAAACATCCCATAGGTATACAGCATAGAGCCAGATTTAATTTCATGTTCACAAAACCAACACACACTCATGGCGTGTGTTTGTTGGTGGTGCTGGGGGTGGGCAGACGTCAGCTCCTTAAACAAAGGCCCTTTCAGTGTTTTAGTTTAGGATTTTCAAAGTGTGTTCTAGAGACCCTCACCCTGCGAAATGCTCCAAGAGTGAAAATTTCCAAAGTCAAAGACTTTTGGGAAATGCTGCACAATGCGTTCCCCTTTCAGAAATCGACAGCACACAGTAGCATATCGAAGGCTCTGGGAAGACCTAGCAAGAAAGCTGTTTCCCTTTAAATATGTGACCACAGAACCAAATGTGGGGAGAAGAGATAGGAGGAGGGGCAGGTAACAGCAGCAAAGATCTGTTAACTAGTGATTTGCAGAGCTCCCTCTGTGAAAGGCGATCCTGTCCATTATGCTGCTATCCTACTGACCCTCAGCTAGTTCTACCAAGGCTTGTGATGAGCTCCAGGAGTACTCTTTTCTCAATTTAAGAAAGTGTTTTCTTTTTTTTTTCTTTTATTTGGGGGGAGTGGTATTCCTTCCTTCTATCCTTCCTTCCCTCCCTCCCTCCTTCCTTTTTTTTCTTTCCTTCCTTCCTTCTTCCTTCTTTCTTTCTTTCTTTCTTTCTTTTTCTTTCTCTTTCTTTCTTTCTTTCTTTCTTTCTTTCTTTCTTTCTTTCTTTCTTTCTTCCTTCCTTTCCTTCCTTCCTTCCTTCCTTCCATCCTTCCTTCCTTCCTTCTTCCTTCTTTCTTTTTAAGTATAAAAAAAGTACTTTCTAGCTCTCAAAACAGTCCAACCATCAAATGGCCCACCTCAGGAATCAGAGAGCTCACTAACAGGGTAGGTAAGAGAATAATAGTAAGATTATAATAGTAGATAATATTTGGGGGGCAATTATCATGTGCTCCAGAGTGCCCAGGCACTATTCAGAGACTTCTTTTGGATTCCACATTGAATACTCTCATACACGCACACAAAAACAACCCAGGAAGCAGATATTTTGATCCCCACTTGACATCTGAGAAAGCTAAGACACAGCAAGGCAACCTCAGTCCTAGAACACACTTTCTGAGCCATTGTCCTTTCCTTGCAGGAGGGGCTTAGGTGAGATTTGGCCACTGAGGTGGAGGTTGTCAGATGAGCTCTGTCTTCCTCCAATTAAACACGATTAATGACAACAAAAAAAGAAAGATAAGAAACTGAGGTTAGTTTTGTACATTACAGAAATACATATTTTTCAAATCCAGAAATTCTTTGATTTATTTCTCTTTCTAGCATGTGAAGACTTTTTCCCCCCTGGGGCATATTGGATAAGGACTTTGTAAGAGATTGTTCATTTTCTCTCCCACAGGAGAAAATAAACATTTTTCCTAACTTATTGATTCTCCCATATAATAGCTAGTAAATTAACTTCCAAATTCAGCAACCACAGCAACTATGAATTAATACTATCAATCAGCAGAGAAAATGTCAAGAATATTAAGTACTGACATTAGGGAAAAGTGTCTACTTTAATCTTATTTGCCTCCATCTTGTCAAAGATAAATCTGTATCATTGACTCCTCTAAAAATTATCCTGGAAAAACAATCATAACAGTGCATTATAGCTCATTTTTCTGGATAAATGAATTTATATTGCAGCTGGAGTGGACTTGAAGGCCCCTTGGTCCTATTTCTATTTTTTTATAGAGAAAGAAGACTCTCTGAAGTAAAATGAATCTGAGTTAATAACTGAAGGTTCACCAAATTATGTGTTATGTGTGCCAGAGCCAAAATTTGAATCTCAGTGTTCTCTTAGTGATGGACTCTTTCAAGAACTTTTTCCCCTTAAACAGAAAAAGGAGACCATGATGGTGGTCTGTGCTCTTGACTTTATTTATTTATTTATTTATTTTAGGTGGGACTGCTCTTAGGAGAGAAAATGTGGGTTTTAGAGCCAGACAAACCTGGCTTAAAACTCTTAAATCTCATCTCTGCCACTTTCTAACTGAAAGTATACTTTTAATATGCTTTGTCTCAGTCCAAATTTCTCATCTATAAAATCCAGTTAGTGTTACCAACTAAGCAGGGTAATTGTGGGGATGAAATGAGGTCATTTATTTAGAGTGCCAGGGTATTTCATCTTTATTATCTGACACATAGGACACGTAGGGGTGCCTGACAAATAGGAAATATGTATAAAATCTTTAGAGCATCCTTATCACAGCTTCTTTATCTAAGAGCCCTGCAGTTGTATTGATAGAACTAGACAGGGCTGCATTGCAGAGTAGCTGTGTGTGTGTGTGTGTGTGTGTGCGTGTGTGTGTGTGCACATATGTGTGTACATGCTCCCTTGCAGGCATGTCAGTGCCTGTGTATGTTCAAGACTTCTGCAAGGCCATGGCCCAAGGCTATAGGTTGATAGAAAACTAGCTTAATTAAAGCCCCTAATCAGTTCGCCGAGTTCAATAACTTAGAGGTTAAGAGATATGGAAATGCATTTGCCAAACTCTATATCCAAAGGAGATAGAGCCATAAAAATGGGATATAAGATATGGAATGTCCAATGTCCTCCCCATCATGTCCCAACTTAATGCTTCAACCTCCTTGAGGTATTCTGGTGGGATAGCAGGAGTGGGGTAACAGACAATTATTATTATTAAAGTTACAGAATTATTCAAACTAAATTAGAACAGCTGGATCAATTACCTGAGATATTCAACATAAGTTATAGATGCGTTTATTAAGTACATTATTTAAAAAGCTTTTGCGGGCTTCCCTGGTGGCGCAGTGGTTGAGAATCTGCCTGCCAATGCAGGGGACACGGGTTCGAGTCCGGATCCAGGAGGATCCCACATGCCGCGAAGCAACTAGGCCCGTGAGCCACAGCTACTGAGCCTGCGAGTCTGGAGCCTGTGCTCCGCAACAAGAGAGGCCGCGATAGTGAGAGGCCTGCGCACCGCGATGAAGAGTGGCCCCCGCTTGCCGCAACTAGAGAAAGCCCTCGCACAGAAACGAAGACCCAACACAGCCATAAATAAATAAATAATTTAAAAAAAAAAAAGCTCTTGATAAGATAGAAAATATAAACAAATCAATAAGTTCCAGCTTGAGGGAAAACTTATTCTACCAAATCCAAATTGCCTGTGTGTGTTTACACACACGCGCACACCCTCACACACGTATGTTTGTAGGCGTTTTTGGTGTTTTACATACACAGTGCTTATTAATGAGCCCAGAATGGAGAAATGATTTCCAGAAAGCACATGATTAATGAGTGGCACAGTCAGGACTAGGACTGTATTTCATCTCAGGTCCAAGAAAGGGGGTGGTCCTAGGTGGGCCACAGATTCAGGGGAGTGTAGTGTTGATCTGATCTGCTTTGATCCACAGGCTGCCCTCAGCATCCACGGCATGTGTGGGGGACCGATGCTGGGCTTGTTCTCTCTGGGAATCCTGTTCCCTTCTGTGAACTGGAAGGTAAGTCTCCCACACCCCTCTTCACACTTCCCAGCTGAGACTGGGCCCCAGACATTTTCTCCCTCCTCTCAGTCCTCCTTGGAAAGGCTATTTGTCTTTGCCAGAAAAAAATGGGGGCTTCTTTCTACAGCAGAACTAAATAGAACCCCAGCCTTCCAATCTCTGACTTCAGTGAAGCTGTATTAGGAGCAGAAAGCCAAGAAAGTAGTGGTCATGAAATACCATATGTCATCGCATCAAACCTGATTCTTCAGGGTTTAAATTGTCTTCTCTAAATTAAAAGCCCACAAAATGAAATTTAAAATAGATATTGAGATCAGACATAGTTCAGTTAAAACATGATTTTGAAAACTTTAAAAATGTAAATTTTCTTTTCTATATTTAGTTACCCAAAATTATAAGTAATTTAATTAATTAACTAATTTAAGAAGGGGAGGGGAGACCAGCCTGGTATATTCTGACAGCTGAATCTTCTTGGTGTTGTTGGCTGACAAGCTAGTGGTTTGCCTTTAAGTAAACGTTGGTTGGATGACTGTGTAGTAAACATAAATCAAAAGGAACACGTGTTTGGAAAAATAGTACTATAGCAATATTTTTAAATATTTAAAATATAATTTTTTCAATCTAGCAAAATTGCCATTTGTCATTTATTGCCATTCATCCACTTACATGCAAATATTTTTAGAAAGTCTTTAGACTCTAGGAAACCTGACTGTATGCATATATTTATTTAGTTAGTTAGTTTTTCATATTTTTAAATATACTGTAGGAGTCTTGATAAAGCCCGAGCCACACGGTTTACCTCATTAGGTCTCTGTGGCTACCTGACCCTTATTGACCTCTATTCTAGATAAATCTTGTGTAGATAGGTAAAGATAGTGGATAGATGTGAAACATTTGGGAATTTGCAGTGCTTCCTTGCAGTCTTATTAGGAGACACTTTGTTTTAATCAACTTTTCTGAGATTGAGGTTGACAGGGATAGTTTTATTCTTGCAGAGATAATATGAGGGAAGGTAATTTCCTAGCTACAAAAAAAACCTAATAACTAGCAACATAACAGCTTAGTGCATTCTAAACATTAACTTATCTATGTTAGTGAGTTACGGTCCTGCTTTTTAATCCAGGAAACCACCTTGTTCTAGATAGAGGAAAGTAAATAGTACCAATTGGGGTCACCTCTCCCCTTGTCTTTAGCCATGGCTGATCCTACTAATCAATCATGGCTCTCTTTCCACAGAATGTGGATGCAACCTCAGAATCCTTCTCAGCACGGCTCTCCAGGCAGCTACTATAAATCAGTGAGGGCTGACTCTCCTACTGAAGTCCATTCACCCTTTACTGGTAGGCCAGGGGCCAGCATACTATATCCCTCAAGCTAAATCTAGCTGATCTCCAGTTTTTGGATGACCTGCAAGCTAAAAATGGTTTAGACATTTTTAAATGGTTGTCAAAAATCAAAAGAAAAATAATACTCCATGACACATATATATTACGTGAAATTCACCTTTCAGTGACCACAAGTAGAGTTACTGGAACACAGCCACTCTCCTATGTATATATACTGTCTATGGCCATTTCTGTGCTGTGATGGCAGAATTGGGTAGTTGTGACAGACACTGAATGGCCCACAAAACCTAAAATACTCCTTAGCTGGCTGTTAAGAAGTTTGCAGACTGCTGGTCTAGACCAAGGGCCCAGGTATTCAAATCATACACATTGCTTTAGTTTTCCCCAAACTATAACGAACAGAACATTCTGGTGCTGTAATTGAGGAGTCTTTTTTTCTGAATAAATAGAGAAACCAACAAGTTGTTTTCTGTCACAGAGAATGCTCAGCTCTCTGGCAGAGACCAGCAACATCCAATTTTAGTTTCCAGTGGTCCTGATCCCTGCTCGATTGTTCTGTTTCCTTTACAGGAGAAATGACTCATTGACTTTTAACTTTTTATCAAGAAGTATGACCCTCAAATGACAGGAAGAGTAAATATACTTGCTAGTAGTTAGACTCAAGCTAAAAACTCCAAACTTGGGAGTCAGAGGACTTGAGCAGAATTACTTGGGAAGAGCTATGAGGGTAAAAGTTTCTATATAGTAGCTTATAATGGCTGTCAGTGAAAAATGACCCCAGCATCTCCATTATCTGAGGTTTTCCTGAATTTCTGAAACTCTTCTACTGGAAACTGAGGTTCAGCAGATGTTTAAGTGATGAGTAAGAAGCCAAAAAGGAGAAAAAAAATTCCTGCTAGAAATTTTACGTATAATGACCACAGTAAAACCCTCCAATGTCTTCATTGAAGGAACCATTTATTCCTAAGTAAAGCTACATTGTCAGGGGTTGAAGGCAGGCAGTGTAAGTGGGCTGTTTCTAGCACGTGTGGCCAAGATCTGGGGTAGAAAACCAGAATCCCTGAGACACAAGACTCCTTATCTCATTATTCTTTCAATGGCTTTGTCAAATCTCTCATTATTTATTTATTTTTTTTTCTTCATCAAGGGTGCCCTAGGAGGCCTTCTGACTGGGATCATCTTGTCATTTTGGGTGGCCATTGGGGCCTTAATTTACCCTGCACCAACCTCCAAGACATGGCCTTTGCCTTTATCAACTGACCAGTGTGTCCCATCAAATGTGACGGAATCAGTGCCTCCACTGCTGTCCAGCAGGTATGCTGACCTTCAGGATAGCATCAAGTCCCAGAGAGAGGGTCACCAGGTTAGAGAAAAGTGCATTCTTCTGTGCTAAGTCTGAGGAGACCATCTTGCTCCCCTATGAGAATCACTCTGGGCGGTACCCAGCATTGAAGAGTGGCTGGGGGCTCCAGCTTTCTGTAAATATCCATCCCTCTGCATCCTGATGCCCAAGAGTGAACTTGGCAAGAGGGCTAATTGGAGGTCTGAGTTCTCAGGTCCACTATGTTGTTTCTTCCTTACTGCCTGTGCTTATTCTATCCTCTTTTCTTGGAATGCTAAATCTTAGTCCTAACTGCCTTCTTTGATTGATTAAAACTAACCATTTTTAAAAAATAAGCTGAGAAAAAAAAAAAAATAAGCTGAGGCATCATCTCACATATCAGCCTGGGTTTGACACTCTTTCTGAATATTCTCCAAATCCTTTGTTCCTCTTCCACCTTGGTGTTCTAGTCTATTTTATGATTGTTAGCTCCTACATGTAGACTTTGTGGCTTACTCATCTTTAATCTCCGATATCTGTCACAATTTCTGGCACTAAATCTGGGCCTTGTAAATGTCTGAAGAATAAATAATGCAAAAGAAATGGAAGGCACGGTCCTCTTTGCAACTGTGGTTCAGTAGCAAGACTAGTAATTCACAGATGGATTGGGTTGAGTGGAATATAAAGTACAACTAGTCTACAGTCGGTTTTTTAAAAAAAAATAATCAAGTGACAAAAAGTTAAGCTTTAGGGGTTTTGAGAGATGCCAGTCCCTAAAATGAACCCTCAGCTGTCCTGTAAGTCACTGTGCATCATGACTTCACACTCCCGGAACTGATGATGTGCCATTGTTCTCTGCAGACCTGCCATCGCTGAGACCTGGTATGCACTCTCCTACCTATACTACAGTGCAGTAGGCTGCCTGGGGTGCATGGCTGCTGGAGTAATCATCAGCTTTGCGACAGGTCGGTTACATGCCTTCCTCTTCTGGGGACCAAGGAAGACGTGGGCTGGTCTCACACACTTCTGGACTAGGCAGCTGTCTTATGGGTCTGAATTTGGGTCCACCACAAAAAGTCCTTTTTCCCCAAGAGATATTATCTACTTTCTCCAAACTGACATGTAAAAGCATCCCCCTGATTATTGTACATGTGATTACTAATATGTATAGTGTATTCTTAAATATTCCCCATATGTTATTAAAAAAAGATGTTTAGACACATGGCCCTCAGGGGCCTGAGTAGGAAAAATCCTTTGTAATATATCAGTAAGAAGATTAAATATTAAGAGTGGTTCTTTTCCCCTTCATCTCAGTTTTTTCCTCATAAACGCCTTACTATCTCATGGGTTAGTCTTTACTAACCTACTAGATAAGCAGAAGAGAGTCTTACTGTGGCTTTTGCATATGGTGTCCTTCGGAGGCCACTCTGCTAGGCCCAGGAGCTCTGCAGGGAGCAGCTTCACTCTACGCCATTTCTGGTACCAGTGTTGAATTTCCTGTACCTTGAGCCATAGTTCCTCTGATGGTTCAATGTCCTTTTTATGCCAAAGCTCATGAAGGATTGGTGGGGGAGGATGGCATGGAATAGGCCCACTGTAATCTACTCTGCCTCCTTGGAATATGCAGTTTAGCTTAATCAAATATTAAGATATTCTAGTTTTCCACCACCATTATATAGTTACAGGCTATACGGGAAGTCAAGATTCCTACTTAACACAAAATCTGAATGGCAATATTCCTGGTGACTAGAAACACTATGTGCAAGCTCCAATGCCTTATTACTCTGGGCAAGAGATCACCAGCTCTTCATTTAAATTTAAGCCAATCTTGGCTATGATAAGGAATAGACCATAAATTTTGTAACCCCAGCCGTTCATGTAGTAACAACTCCCCAAATATTTTTCTTTATGGAAAATGGACTCAAATGAAAGGTGGTCTATTTATGGTGCTTAGATGTTTGCCTCGGTGCCCTAACAACCATGGAGGCTTCCTTGATCCTGCTAGGATACACCTAGACTTATCAGTTGAGTGGTCAGTCACCTTTAGAAGACAGCTAAAGTTTTAGCTGCCTGATTCCAAAGCAGGTATCGTGGGCATCATAAATTCTAGGTATTTTCCAGATGCTTGTTGGAATTGACATGTTCTTGTGTTGATGCAGCAGCCATTATGTTGTATTTAGATAGAAACTCCTTTGCCATCTTGAGCACAAACAACAGTCCTTGTATCAACCCTTGTGTTTTATTTTTCTACAAATATCCCAAATCTTAGGGAAATGTCCTTAACACCAAAAGGAAGCACTTTATCAGAGGGTAATTGTGACACTTGACCGAATCTTTGAAAATAGTTTTGATCCTTGCCTCCTGGTACCTATCTTCCAAATGAGGCCCTAGTGCTAACTGAACACCTTCAGGTCTGGTCACAAAGGGGCTTTCATAAACCTTCTATAACACCCAGTGAATCTTTAAAAATGTCTTAAAATGTTAACTGTTTGCAGGACAGGGTCATTGGGGAAGCCAGAAGCCTTTTGTGGGCCTGCTCATCGTGTGTCATATATCGTCTTGTTCTTGCTATTTGTCTTGCTTGGTCTTAATAGGTGATAATTTCAATTCTGCATCTTCTAGATGATCTAGCGCTTCAAATATATGCTATTTATGTTACTCATAAAATAGAATTATGTCTATTTTGATTAGTACCTCCAGATGGTTTATATCATTAATGATTCTCTGCATCAGCTATTAAAAGGTGATCTTGGCCCAAGATATACTTTAAAGTTTTTGTTATTACTGGTAAAATTCTACTGGGCAGTTAAGAGTTGTTTTCCTTTATCTCGTTAACCTTGTGAAATGAAAATACCATTTCCTAAATCAAGAACAAATATCTTCATCAGTTTATCAAGTGGCCAGAACCTCCCACTCTGAGGACACTGTGTGGGTTTATTCTATTCTGGTTTCCACTGCACAGCAGTTTGTACTCATGTGAACCTTCCCAATTTATTTCTTCTTGTATCATATAGCTACAGGTCTCAGATATAAAACCTTTAGTTATCAATTCATTAAGTTTATCTCTTAGGTCGGGGTCAGTAAACTAAGACACATCTGGTCCATTACTTCTTTTTATAAATAAAGTTTTAGAGAAACACAGTCATGCTCATTCATATCCTATTGTCTCTGGCTGATTTCACTCTACAAAGGTAGAGTTGAGTAATTGCAACAAAGACCCTCTGACCATATGTTTACCGTGCACATATATATGATTCCTGACAATTTAGAATGTAATCTATAACATTTCTCTGACAAGATCAAAGATCCAACACAGAGGTTAGTAAACTTTTTACGTTAAAGGCTAGACAGTAAATATTTTAGGCTCTGCTGGCCAGAGACTCTGGCTCCACAACAGGATTGAAGGAATAGGACATTGAACAGGTATGTTTTAATGATAAGGAAGGAGATGTCAGGGAAGTCCAGAGTAGCTGGAGGGAACATGAAGGTATTCCTTGTTCAGGATGCTGGGGTGAAAGGAAGAAAAAACAGTAAAAATAATCTTCTTAATTTCACTAATATTGATTCTGATAACCTCTAATAGATCTGATTTGGTGGAAAACTGAGAGCTTTCCTAAAGGAGGAAATTATATAATTCCTGCAATCTCCTCTGCTGGCCTACAAAGGGTACTAGGAGGGTTTTCCACAATAAATATTTTAAAATAAATGTGTTGTTTCTATTTGTTTATAGCCGTGAGTTTGCCTGACCTGACAGTTTGTGGACGTTTAAAAGCAAACTCTCACTCTTTATGAGCAGTTATCAATTTCTGTATTTTAACCAATCAGGCCTCTTTTCACCCTTCTGCTAAGAAGTGACCTGCTTCTCATGTGGACAATGCTTAAATCATCAAAGAAACTCCTGGAAGCGTGCAACACCTTATCCATTTTTCCTTTTGTTAATAGGTCACCAAAAGGGCAAGGATATTCAACCGCTGCTAATTAGACCAGTTTGCAATTTATTTTGCTTTTGGTCCAAGAAATACAAAACACTGTGCTGGTGTGGTGTTCAGCATGACAGTGAAACAGAGCAGGTGAGCTGATGTTTGAGCTTCTGAACAATGTGAATTGGCTCAAAAGGATTCCCTTTCTGCCCATTTCAACTATCTGCAAGGCTGGGTGCAAGGAGGGAAGGCAGTGGATATGAGAACCTGAAAGAATCTGGGTTTCCACTTCAGTTACCTCAGCTAACTAGTTTTTAAGCACGTAAATTATGTTGATAGGTAAATGTGCCTTTGGGCTGAATTGTCGTTGCAACTGATCAAGTTCCAAACTTCCCTTTAATCCCTGTGAGGGTAAATTCTATGAAAATTTTTAAAAATTAATAATAGAAAAGGAAGAAAAGAGGGGGCACATCTAGTATAATGGTGAAAAGCATGGGCTTTAGAGTCAGCCCTGGGTTTAATCTGGTTCCATGCCTAACTTTCCTTGGGTGAGTTATTTAACCTCTTGGAACTTCAGCTTTTATCTGTGAACTGGGGGGAAACCATGCACCGTGATCTACACATGAACATCTCCAGTGTGCCATGAGGTGTAAATATAAAGTAAGATCTATTGGTGGAACTTCTTAGGTAGAGAAGTGACAGGATACACATAACCTCCCAGCTCTCCCCTTATCCTGCTGAGAATTGTGTTTAGGCCACACAGGGCTAGGGACATTGTTCCAGGGCTATTAAGGTCTAGAGACACTGTCTGAGTACGATTAAGGTCATATCAGCCCAAGACCACCAGGAACAGCCTGTGGTCAGACCAAATTGGACTTAGTGACTTGATACATACAGCAAGGGGACAGGGCTACCCCAGGGGAACCAGGGAGTTCCACCCTCACCAAGAGGGTAAGGTTCGGGGTCCCACTGAAAGATTCTGAGAAGGGTCTAAGTAAGAGAAGTGGGAATGAAGATAAAGCCACCTGGGGCAGCGCTGGTTAGAGCAGCAATCACTCGATGAGTTATTATGGCATCCGGTAATTCCAAGACCTTGGGAGAAGCACTGTTTCCTGTTGGAGTTGCAACGGGTCTTATCTGTGTCTGTCCTCTCAGCCTGATTACAGGCAGGCATTTCTTTTTCTTTTTTAGTGAGGGCTTTTATTTTTCTTTCAGACCCAGATATTTCACTCTTTCAGTACTTTAGGAGAGAGACTCTTCGCCCTCATCACAACTCCTAAGATGTCATTTGCTTTCCTTCCCCAAAACACCATAATAACATGTATGTGAAGTAAAGCTGAGCTTCATAGTTTTGCCATGAGGAGAGCATCACCTTGACAAGGGCTCAGAGTGGGAAGGCAATCTATTTGCTGAGATGACAGCCAGCAAAGCAGTGTATTGTTTGGATAAATGGATTTTGAGAAAGTTCTAGAAGGAAAGAATCATGTTATTTACTGCTTTATAGACTTACCTTCCCAGGCCTGAGTTTCCTGGAATAAATGAGAAATCCTGTTGATGCAGGCAGCTTCTGTTATCAAGGCTGAGTCGAGAGTGGGAGGGGGCACTTAGTATGTCACTACTGGGCTCCTTTGCCAAAGGATAACAGCAGCCTCCTGGGAAGTTTGCATACAGGGACCCCTGTTGTAACCAGAGGCCTTGCTGTTCACAGGAAGTGGGGGGGGGCCCCCCTTCTGAGACACAGGCTTGTCTCTCCTCAGGAGGTAATACTACTACCTCACAGGACTGTTGCACTAGATATATAAACTTCACACCACACATTGATGTATTGTGAACGCTCACTAAATTGTTCTTTCTGTTTTTATTATCATTAGAAGTAGTACCTACATGGATTGAGGCATCAAAATTATCAGTTAGGAAGTGCCTTGGGTCAGTTATTTGTACTTATTTTCATATCAATCTATCATTTCACATTTATCTATCATTTATTTATTTCATGTTTATCTATCATTTAGTTATTTTCATATTTATCTATCATTTTTTTCCAAAGGGAGAAGCCTAAGCAAGATTCCCTCAGTTTGATTTGGAATACATTAAGACCATCCCACTGATATGTGTCTTTCCATTTTCCTCAGGAAAACCTTGAGAATGGCACTACCTGGAAACAAGGGGCTGAATCTGTCTTACGAAACGGCCTCAGGCGAGAAAGCCTGGCCCATGTTCCAGGCTATGATCCCAAGGACAAAAACTATGACAACATGGCTTTCGAGAAGATTACCCATTTCTAAGGCAACACACACACACACACACACACACACACATCACACAGCCCGCATACTTCTTGCCCACTGGTTAGTAGACTTCTCTACTTGCCCCTGCTAGAAGACAGGGATGTCTAATATGTATTTACACTTATTTAAGACCACAAATAACATGACTGTTCCCCAGAATATTCTGAAGGTTATTCTTTGGAAGACCCCACTTTCAGGTGAGAAAAAACAGCCAAGCGTTAAGTGCCCCGGCAACTTCCTTTTTGAATAAACTAGGGCTTGATTTCATCATAGTGCAAGAATCAGTCTCCTTGCTTTGTGTCATAATAAACTTCAGGGATTTTGTTTGTTTGTTGGGTTTTTCTGTAGTTTTTTTTAACCATCAAACATGTTGGCGTTTGCAGGAGAGGAGATGCACATTAAATGCTTCCCTGACACTGCTGCTAAGACAAGGGAATGGGATCCACCCCAGCACCCCCCCTTCACATATATGTGAACTCATGTCACATCCCTGCATCCTGCAGGTGCAGTTAGAACACTTAACTGCTTTTGATCCCTCCCCCCAACCCACCCACACACCTTTAAGTCCTCTTGCAGTCATTCTTGCGATTACAGCTGTCCTGACCAAGCCTTGAAATTAATTTTGCTCAGCAAAGGAGAGACTGGTATGTTTGGTAAGTAGGAGTAATTATGACTAAATACTCTGCTCCCTTTGTGTTTTCAGTGTAGTATTTCTTCTTCCCTTCTATCACCTTACAATGAAAAATTCAGTCTGTGCTCAGTAAGAAGTCTGGAGTCTTTCTCCAGGGCTGGGTAAAGAGGAAAGGCACATCCTATAGGAAGCTGTTAGGACAATATTGTGTAAAAGAACCTTGTAGATAGCTTACTAGCCCACAGGGGATTTCAGTAGCCCTAGGGTCTTCTTTGGTGCCAAAGGCTTTGTCCACAGGATTTCTACTCTTTTTGTTCAGCTCACACCTGAAAGCTCAATGCATTCCATCAGGCTAAGGTGACAGAAGTAAAGATCTTAGCAGTTGAACTCTAGAAAATAATTGTTAAAGTTCTGGAGTAAGAGGGGACCACAGATCAAGAAGTGAATAATAAATGGAGAGGCAGTGAAATCTTTTTGAAAGAAGCAAAGAAGTAAAATCCTTAAAGGGTAAAAAAGAACCAGTGCCATATGGTCTAGACCAGAGGAAAGATAGTAGGAAACAAACCAATGTCTCAGTGTCAGGTATATTAGGGCAGGTGCCAGATATTTATTTTGGTGGCCAGGTAAGATCAAGAGGCCTAGAAAGAATATGTGTCAGCAAAGTAAGAAGAAATGGTCCAAATAGGCAGGGATAAGGAGTCCCAAAGGCTGGGTGGTTTAAATGTTACCCAGGAGGAGAAAACTTTAAAAGAAGCATGAGATAGGGGAAAAATTTTATGAAACTGGTGTTTATTAATAGGGAGAGAAGCTAGAAAGAGGGGAAAAACAGTCAATAGAGGAATTAAAAAAATAGCTGGAGTTTATAAGCCACAGTCCATTGCTTGCCTTCTCTTCTCCAGTCTCAAAGAGGAGGGGAAATAATAGGAGAGGAAGAGAAAATTGGGCTGTGGTTTACAAGAGAAACGAGAAAAATATATTTTGAAAAAGGAGGAAAGAAGTGAAAAGGGAGTACACTGGGGAAAATATCTGAAAATGAGAAGGAAAAGAATTTCTAAAAAGGTTTTTGAGGTCCAGCAAGTTAATGAAGGTATTGATCTAAGTATTTGCAAATTGAGAAGTGCAATTACTTTCCAAATGATTTAGTAGTTAGGACATTTTTATCAATTAGAACTTCAGAAATACATTAGGTGAGTGTTGAAATCTGGGCCAAACCTCACTGGCTTAGTCAATATGATAGAGAAGGAAAAAAAAACCCCTGCGGATAAGAATTAGATTAACAGTAGCTATATATATATATATATATATATATATATATATATATACACACTATATATATGTATATATGCACTATATATATAGTAGCAATATATATGAAATTTATATATATATATAGTAGCCATATATATATGAAATTTGGAATACAGCTTTCACTTGGAATTCCACAAAACCAAAATGTACCATATAGTTTTTCATTTTACTCACAGATTCTCCCACAAATTTTACTCACAAATTATCCTACAGATATTTCACTAGCTCAGTACTTTCCCAGAAAGTTTTTTGGATCCTTTTTCTTTTTCAGTCACTGATTCTTTCACCTGGAGTGTTATCAAAGCATAAAATGACTTGCACATGGAAAATAGTACTATATTATTATAAAAATATCATGTGATGGAACCTATGGCATTCTGAGGTCACATTTCAGAGCTTTTAGAGGTCAGTATAGGTAGGCTGCTTGATTCTTCCTGATTGAACAGATGCAAAATCTGACATTTTAGCTAAAGAGCAGATGGGGATCCACACGGGAACCATCTTCCAGAGTGCGTAGAAACTACATTTGCTGTGTAGTGAAGCAGACGGGAACTACAAGGGCAGAGTCAACAGATTTGCCTAGTCAGTCATAGTACACCTCTCCTCCCTCACTCCTCCCTAGGGATGTCGGCTCAGAGTTGTGTCAAGGCCACAGGTGCAGTACAAAGTCTGTCCAGGGCTAAGTTCAAAGCCATAAAAATGGGTTAAATTTGTGGTTGGTTTTGTCACAGAGTGAGCAGGGATATTTTCAATAAGAAGGGCAATGAATGATGAGCTCCTAGGATGGCCTAAAATGTGCCAAACTTGATGCCAGTCTCTATCTTTTAAACATACTCACAGATATGGGTAAACATGGAACAGAATGACCTCAATGCCTCTTTCACTCATTCGGAATGAATTCGTTTTGATGACTGACATTCTCTTTGTCACCATTTGGAGCAAGGAGTACAGCTTATTGACTGAGGTGAGGGATTGGAGTCAAACGGCTTCAGGTTCAAATGTAAGCTCTAACAAAAATTATCTTGGTAATCTTGGGCAAGGCTTTTTGAACTTTAGTTTATTCACAAATTAAAAGGAGCAAAAATTGTCCCTACTCAATAGGATTGTTGTGAGGATTTACAGAGGTAATCCTCTAAAGTAGTTAGCACAGTAACTGACCCACATGGAACACTCAACTCTTGTTAGTCTGCAGTATATGAAGAAAATGGTATCCATTCCAGTATTCATTTTAAGTTAAATTGGTTCACTGTTTCCCTTTAAGATTTTCAAGATACTGGTTTAGTATATGCATTACTGAATTAGTTTGAAATTAGAAATAACAAGATAAACATAATGCATTATATAAATTAAAAGTCATGTCACATATTTTCAAACAGTAGCTCTTTTAATGCTGAGTTTAAATAAAATATGATTTTCCAGAGAGTAACTTTTCTGAAGATCTTAAATTCTTGAAAAAAAACCCAAAAAACTACTGTTATAAAGATAGACAAGTTTTATTACTGAAAAGTGCAATATTCATATCTATGATTTAAGTACTACATTTATAAATGTAAACCTTAATAAGTAAACAGCATCTCAACCCAAGTTTGCCGCTCAATGCACAGTTAATGGCAACTGTGATTCTCTAAACAACAATGGAAGGGGGAGGACTTTTCCCTTTGTTTAATTCAATAAATTTTCATTGTTTTGTGATTTTATGGGGTTATACCATTTCTTTCTAAAGATAAAAACAAATAAACCACAGACCAGGGGGCTTGTGAACAGTATTTCAAGGAGAGTATTATTGAAATATTTTTATGGTATTACAATCTTAATTAAACATTATTGCAAAGATCAGATCAGAAAATAGAAAAAACAGAGGAGTCTCCCTTTAATTGTTCTTTTAGAAATAAATTCTTTTAAAATACTAGCTCTCCTTCTGTACATTTGAATATTTAGAAATCTCATGGCTCAATCTCAATATTGTAAGGTAAATAAGTTTTCTGTAGAGTTAACCTCTTTTATTCAGCATTAATAACCTTGAAGTATTGATATAATCTATTTTCAAACAAATAAAATTTAATTGATATTACCAATGATGTATATTAAAATGATACAAAAATTTAAATTAAGCAAGCATAACTAGTAATTGATTGTAAATCACCTAATGGGTTATTTTTATTTGTAATTCTTGGAAAGAGTTAATGCCATTATTTCCTCCTCCATTCCAATCTCCTGACCAAATCAATCTAGATTTGTAAACACCTATGTGAATAACAGACACTAATAAGCCCACCTTTCTTTTACTGCACTTTTGGTATTTGAAATATCAAGCTATCTTCACAAGACAGATGTAAGGTTATAAATGTTTGGCTACTTAATCACAAAATGGCCCTTACTTGGGATGTCAGTATATCAGTGGCTCTCTCACTATACTCTCATGACAAATTAGAAAAATAATCCTACTCTATAATGGAAAATGTTAGTTGATAATGATATTTCTGTACATCAACAGGAAATTTAAGATTATATTTTTGTATTTCCAAAATTGTATGCAGCTTTTTCATAGAGCCCTGGAATACCACTAAATTTAATGCTATATCTTATAGCATTTAATGCTATATTTTTCTAATTTTAGAAAAAATGCCTATAGAATAAGTATAGATATATAATTATTTTAATTATTTCTTTTAAAAATCAGCGCAGATTGAAGTGCATTCAAGTGATTAATGTGAATATTCTCTACAGGGTTAGGAGTGGGATGTAAAATAGTTATTTTCCCTAAAATCTTTTATTTAAACAATATAGTAAGGCAGGTCTACCAAGTGACCAAGTAAACATATATCAAAATAAGGTTTGACATATTGTTATATAACATGACATCTTTTTCAGTGTTTTCAATAATGCCTATAACATTTGGGCTACCCAGGGCTTCACACACACACACACACACACACACACACACACGCACACACACAGAAGTAAACATTAAGAAGATTTTATGACAATACAATAGGTTACTATATATCAAGAAAAGCAATATATAATGCTGATATCATTTATGGACTTGACCTATTTGTCCTCAGCAATTTCCAGAAACAACAGTTCATCTGTTTTTAAAAATTGTTTTAGCAAGTGCATACACAGGTATTCATAACACACAGTTCCTAATTATAGAGTCTGCTTTGACACATTTGAAAAGCCAAGAATAATTTCATGTAGTGTATTGATTTCATGCCCCCTAATGTAACTGCCATGTAAGAAAATTAATGATCAATCCCTAAATTGCTTATTTGTAACAGTATAATACAGTCAGGCAGAATTTGTAGAGAACTGAGCAATCAGACCATATTACTGACTGATTCAGAATCTACATTACAAAGGTTTATGAATCTTTATTGTTCAGTTCTTTCAATAATGTTGACGAAGACACCATCTAAAAAATTGATTCAGTTTATTTCAACAGAGCAAAGAGCTTCCTTAAATTGGCTTTAAAATTTCTTATGAGAGTTTGGAAAGAATGTTTTTAATGATTAACAATCGGCATTGTTAAGATTCATATTTTTAAGATTTTCAGAGGAAATATTGAGAGTAAAAGGAAAAAAATCAATATTTATAATCGTCTGGCTAAATATATGGTTGCAACATAATTTCTCATATTCAGAATGAAAACACTTGGAGAAATCCAGTCTGTCTCTTCTGGCCTTCCCCAAATTCCCTCTTCAATTACTCTATTCTTCAAGGACTCTAATAGTTCTTTCCTACTTTAAAATTACAATATAGAGGCCAATAACCACCTGTCCTAGGAAGATACAATTTTGCACTTATTTTAAGTGCATTTTCATCTTCAACATTGAAAATTGAGACATTTATTCTTTGGCTAGAGTTGTCACTGAAATCTAAGCTTACTAGATTTAGCTTCATAAGTCTTAAAATAGACAAGAAAAAAATAAGGAAAACAAGACAAAAACTTTCATTTCTTCTTCACGTTAAAAGATGAACTAAATTGCAATTGTTTCTCAGTCAGAAAGAAGGCAGGGTGTGCTGACAGCAGATACCGAATTAGGATCCGCAAAATAGACATTTTTGCTTTGGTAGTAAAGTCTCTGTGTGCCCCAACACACCAACCCCAAAACATTGCTTCCACAATTATCTTTGCCATCAGAATTTTCTGGCCGTTCAATCCCCCTCTTCTCACTTAGAGAACAGCATCCAAAAGATTACAATGGGTCAAAATCAGTGGGAAAATCTGCTCACACTGCTTGTTAGAAAAGATACTAAATTTGGTCTAAAGTGTTTACCTGGTAGCATTGAGTAGCATTGACAAAATAATTATAAAGGTTTTGAGGCAGCTTAAATACCACGGGGGGGCTAGCCATCCACATGACAATTATTTTTGTGGGGAATATCTAAATGGATCTCATTCAGTTTTGTTTTTCAACTAATAAATTTAGGAAATGTTTGCTTTCTGAAAAACAGAGCAAAGATACTGCTTTTCCCACAGAAAGAGTGAGAACTGAGATAGAAATAAATATTCTGAAGAAGTCAATGCCAGCATATGCCTGAAAATCTCATCCTCTTCCTTCTTAGGGAAAGATGGAAAGCAGAATCGACCTAGCTGACTGTCTAGTGTACAAGGCTCCCAGTTTGGGATAGTTGTACATGGAACAGTAGTTTTTTTTCTAGGGAGAATGTGCTTGAGCACACATTGGTAGTCATAAGGTTGTAAGGTAGGGTGTATAGGCTTCTTCTCCCTGATGGTAGACTTTGATGGTCCAAGAAATTGGATCTGGTCTCAAACAAAGAGTCTCCTCTCCCAATCCGTCTACTTTATTTTACTTTCTTGAAAAAGATGCCTTAATGTGAATGTGGTTAGGATGCAGTGGCTCTAATATTTGTGTTCTCTAGAAAGAAAACCATCAAATGTGGTCGTGGGTGTGGTTTCTGAGATGAACCCAGATAGCAAGTACTCTTGACGGTAACTTAACACCACTACAACTACGTAAATCCTAGCTAGCAAGAACCTAAGCTGATCAATGATCCAAGCTAAAGCCCAATCAATTTTCCCTTTGGACTATGTTTTGTTGGCACATTTCATTTTGAACAGAAATGTCTGTAGGGAAATGCTCACCTTTCCACCAGAAGTTGAGTTTTCTAGGCCATTCCTAAAATGTTTTCTTTTGAGCTACTGAGGATAACAGGAAGGACATAAGATGTTAACTGATTCCCTGGATAAAATGTACAACTATTCCCAGAGTTTGGTATAATACTGTGATTTGGGGGAAAATGGAGTGAAAATATCTGATGACTAACAGGACTGAGTTGGGCGTATCTCACAGAGAATAAGTGCTCACCTGTTCTTACATAATAAAAAGAATTCCTAGTCATGTGTGTGGATGCATACACACACACACAAACACGCATACACACAAACACACCCTGGGTCTATGTCTCCCTGTCCCCAGTTGACAGACTAATCAATTCAGCCTTATCAGTTAAGCAACTCTACACAACCTGGATTTTCAATTTTGACCATCAAGTTGAGAAAAAAATGGGCAATTTGGTAGCCTCATGTTGATAGTTGGCCCAATATGTCCTCCTTCCTTGGCATGAATTATATCTGCTAAAATTCCTGTTCCAAGGAGATTTTGATGGTGATTGATAGAGCCAGCACAAGTGTGAAAAAAAGAAAATGCTTGTGTGACAGAAGAACTAATCAAGCTTCCTCTCCCAACTTTGCTAACACAAAGCATTATTAGGATCAATGTGATTCTCCACCTGCACTTTCATGTGCAAATGCCTTGATGATGACAATGAGCTTAACGGAAGACACATAGTCAAAACTTTTCAAGAGTGGGGAAGGGCCCACAAGAATAGGAAACTATTGCCTTGGAGAGCTAAAGAGTGAGCAATCCCCTCTCCCCATACACGCTCAACAAATCCCAACTTAATATTTAAAAAACAAGCAGGATTAAATTTAACATGCAGATTATAGGAAAAAATACCATATCACATGAAAATTTATTGAGTGAAAAAGATTCTTTTTCATTGCATTCTACAACAGATTGTGATAAGAGTCATTTTGGAAGAATGTGCAGCATTCAGAAGTTGTATTTCATCATGCAGTCACTCAGGAGCATTTTATCTCAAAGTGCGTGCACAGACTCAGACAACTGCAAACTATTTCAGCTATAACCTACAGCGATTTCCCACATACTGTACTATGAAAACGCTTCAGCTTTGTGCAACTTGTCAAGGCTGACTGCATGCACATATATATATTATTTATTTGTTTGAAAAGACAACAATTTAGAATAAGAAAATATATAAGCAGCATTCATGTAATACAGATTTCCTGAGAATAGTGTGTGTCGTATAAATCTTTGAGAAATAATTTGTATTCATTTGAAAACCATGATATAAAACATTTCTCTCAACTAAAGCAGAGTCTTCTAAAACTGATATACCCATGAGGGGCTGTCAGTATTTTGATGTCAACAATGATGAAGGCATAGCTAGATTCTACTGCATTCTTTCACAAAAGGAAAATTTCAGATAATTTTTTCATTGTTTCTCTGTTTTTCAATCGGTTTCAAAAAATATCAGAGAAAGCATTTTCTAAATCAATGTATTATAATTTTTTATTAAAAACACCTTTCTCTTTTCATGTTTTTCTCTCTAGTAATCAATATGGTTATATAAAAATAACTCAGAAAGAGAAGAATTCTCAAGGACACAGCTATCATTATTCTTTACTATAAGATAAATGTCTTTGTCTGTGTCCCTAATTTAGAAAGGGACATAAATGTCAGGTTCATTTATGTCTTCAACAGGCATAGAGAGTATTTATCCTCAGGCATGTGTATACATTTAACTAACAACAACAAAAAAGGAAATGCAGGTGCTACAAAAATGGAGGCGTTCAAAGTTCCTTCGTGTAGTTAGTAGAATTAGTTGCTATGAATAAGCAGGTGGCAGAAACAAAACCTCTCTGGAATCTGAATGGAAGAATCCCTTGTGGCAAGGGAATGGGAGGGAAATTTAGAGTCTGAGGTTCTTCCCCTTGTTCAGTCAGAGGGCAAGTAGGGAAGTGAACAGTTTTGACAAAAACCAATCAACCAACCAACAACTATAATCTATCAGCTTTTCCTTGGAGAAAAAAAAGGAAAAGTCAAAAAAAATTTTCAGTGTTAAAATTATAAAAATAGTTTTCTAGTTAAGAGAAACTTTATACTTTTCTTGCTAGAGAAACCCTTGCATATATATTACAAAGTAGCTTTATTCCCATTGGGTTTAATCTGACCTTTATAAAATTTGGAAATAACTGTACTTTGTTAAATTGCACAAAAAATAATCACATATTTGTATGATTATGTATTCCTCATCCCATTCCCGGGGGAAGAAAACTGAGACTAGCTTTGTTTTGCAAGAAAAAGAGTCTTGATTTCTACCATATATTTTCTTATTTCAACTCTTCTCTTCTTTCCCATCCTGCTCCCATAGTTTATGCCTCCACCAGACTTTCTTTAGTTGAATGCGTCATCATTCCTACAACATCAGCCTGTGAACATTCACACTCAGATACAGAGTTCAGAGAAACAGCAACTCCACAACAAAGCAAAAATTATGTCTTTCACAATTAATTTGACTTTGTTTCTAGTGAGTTTTCAAAAATAAACCAAACCAATCTACCAAAGAAATAATAACAGAAAACTCCCTTCAGTCATGAAAAGAAAGTAAAACTCAAAAAATGTATGTTTTTTACAAATAATATAAATTTATATTCATGCATTGTTTTCATCAGCTCATGAGCAAGAGTGCACATTGTTGGAAAAGCTTAAGTGTTGCAAAGCGTCTGGCTTCTGTTTTCCTGAATAAATAAGCCACAGTGGCATACTGTGTAACTGGTCTCAGAGCTGCATGAATTATAACTTGCATTCCATATTGTTAAGGTGCAAAGGTACACGGAAAACCAACATATTTACAGCATTTCAAGTTATTCTGTGAGAGTGTTGTAATAAATCAGGGAGGTGGAAATTAAGTATACTATAAAACAGCTTTCCACAGTAAAATATGGGTTCATCATGTTCTAAATGATATGAGAACACACATCCATATTTTGTAACTCTGTGGCTCTATTGGCATTTAGCAAAAAAAAAAAAAAAAAAAAAAAAAAATGCAGTAAAACTGAATCTGCCAGTGATAAAACAGATTTGAATGTAGCCAATGCAATAGAATATTATTTCAATGAATGGTATTCTTTTTGGAGTCTTAGATTTTTGGTTTGACTACTAAAGATGTGTAACTCTTCAACTGCATAGTCAGTATAAAGCAGCATAAATTCCCTGTGTCACAGATCCAAAATCTCAGCAAGAAATAAGGGAAATTTCTATGAAACAGTAAGCTGAAGGGACATGGAGTTCAGGCAGCAAAGGTAGTAATTGATTTGCCATTTCTTGTAAGTATCTCAACTCAGCCTAAGGTTCCAAAGACATCCAAAGATTAGTATGTGGGTGAGGACCACATGATACTTTAAGTCATGCCTGGCTTGTGTACATTTACATGGAAATCTGTCTCTAGAAACCTCATCATCACCCTTCCTATTACACTGCAGCTGATGGAAGGTGAAGGTTTCCAAACATACAACTCCCTGAGGCTGGTTCTGAGAATTAGATCCTGGCTTCCTGCAATGTCAATTTAACCATTTTTTTTTAAGGTCATGAGTCATTTGTTTTCTTCCCTAGAAGCCTGGATATTTCAAATCCCAGAGATGGCTGTGATGCATTTCCAAGTAACATATTATACATATGTTTCGCCAGGTATGCCTTCCTCCTAGATCCCACCTAGAATTTGAAGTTGCCATCATGCCCGCTAATGGTATTGCCCCTGCTGGGCAACAGTTATCAACTAAGGCCATTCATGGTGAACAGGGTGACCGCTTTTTCTCCGTTGTTGTTGCAAATGTTCTAGTTCAGCCTCATACATCATTTCTTGGACTAAGTACTTCTCCCGTCGTATTCGGTCATATAGATTCTTTGGTACATCTGGAATCAGGTAAGCGATGAATGACTTGATTCCAAAAACAAGGTGCTGAAAATTTAAGAGAAGAAAGTACATTTTCAACGATTCTAAAATGCTAATTATAAAACAGAAGTCATGAACAATGTTGCATTTGCCTTACAATCAAGCATCGGAACTCAGTATGTACCATCTAGAATATTAATATTTTCAAAATTATATCGGGAATACAATTATTGCCTTCCATCACATAAGTATTCCAACAAAGACATGTTGGTGTCACCTTATAAACATTGAATGAATCTGAAATTCACACCTATAAAAACCTTATATATTATGCAATACTGTTATGATATGCTTTGTTATACACAGATAAGAGAGATCACGTGCAGGGACAATCCTTGTTCGACAGATTAAAATACACAGTGTACAAAACTCACAGAATACAGTCCTGCCTGTGATGCTGGATTTGGACTCAACCCCCAGCACATACATTTTTCAGAATTTCTACTCTATTACAAGCATATATTATTATAACTGCTCTAAAATATCTTATCTCTATTAATTATTTATTCTATGATAAAAATAGACTTAAAAAATAAACTGATAAAAGTATTGTATTTAAAAAAAGCAGGGACAAAAATCAAAAGGTAATACGCCAGTGGTTAAAAGTACAGATGCTGACTGAGACTGCCTATGTTTGAACCCTACTCTGACACTCATTAGTTGTGTAACCTTATGCAGATCACCTATGTTCTCTATGTCTCAGCTCTAAAGTGATGCTAATAATAGTGTCTCTTAAAGGTTGGTATAAAAATTAAACAAGTAAATATATTTGAAAGGCTCAAAGGAGTGCTTCGCACAGTATAAGCACTACTTAAATATTATCTCCAACTATTATAAATGCATCCTATTTCTTTTCCCATGAACAATAAGCCTTTTAATTTCTCATAAAAGAAGAAAAATCTGATTGACAGACTTAGGATGATCTGTAGAAAAGAACCCATTCACCTAAAGGACTTTGCGACAGTAGTCTCTACGTGGAAAGGAAGAAGGCACTTTTAACTGGGCTTGCTATATGTGTCCCAGGACTGCATAGTATTGATAGATCATAGAAAAGCAGGTCATATTTTCCCATAGAGAAGCAGATCAAGAGCTTCTTTCCTGACCAAATATTTGATATTCACAGAAATAGCCAGCAATGTGACTCAAGAGTACAGATATAAAAATTAAAAACATTTGTTACAATTTAAATTAGTAAGAAAGAATATGCTCCAAGTCCTATACCATAGTAACAGAGAAACCCATAAACTGATTCACAGAGAGAGTTTGATATGCAAGGATGGCTTAATATTAAAAAGGAAATCTATTTTTTTTAAAAGCTAGAGTTTGATACCCATTTATCAAGACACTATCATAACCAATCATCTTAAACAAAAAACCTACAGCAGATATCATACTTAAAGAAAAAAATCAGAAGTATTTCCACTGAAGTTGGAAAAAAGACATGTTTGTTCACACCGCTGCTATTCAACACCATATTGAAGTTTCCAGCAACACAGTAAGGCAAACAAAAGCAATGAAACATAAACCTTGGAAGTAAACATACAAAACTGTTGTTATTTGCAGCTGGTATTATCATTTGAAAACACAATCCCAACCAATTTAGCAGACAGAATACTAGAACCAGTAAGAGACTTAAACAAGGAGGTATGCCCATCTTAGAAAGACTATTTGTATTCCGGCAAAAATCAAGCAAATCATATAATGAAGTTTAAGACAGCACTCATAGCAGCAATAAAAATATCTATAAAGTTTCTAGAAATAAGAAGGTACAAATAAGTAAGAGAATATTTTAAAATATATTAAAGGACATAAGAATGATTTGAATAAATTCTATATTCATTAATGAAACAGCACAGATTTTGTAAATAAGTCAAAATTTGATTTCTACAAACGTAATTCTAACCAAAGTCCTTGCTCAATATTCAGGGGAACCTGAAAAATGGCTTCTAAAATTTATATGAATGATTAATAACTCCAAATAGCTAAGATAATTTTTTAAAATAAGAGCAAGTGTGGCAGGGTGGACGGTCACTTGCTTTATCAGATATGACATATTTAAATATTGCATTTAAATAGTGCAATAGTGATCCAGGAACAGACAAAGGGAGTGATAAGTCAGAATACTGAGGCCAGAGATACACCCATGACTACGCAGGAACTTGGAATATTACAGAGATGGATTTACAAATCAGTGGATAGGTAATAGATGATTTAGTAAATAGCAGTACAAAAATTATTTCATTGTATGGAGAATAACTGTTTCACTCAGACTCTATAAAAACTCCTGGTATTAAAGACATGTGATAGGTAAGACTGTAACGTTAATAGTAAAAAATGTAGTAGAATATCTTTTTGAACTGGAGATAAGGAAAATGTCCTAAATAAGTTATACAAAATAAGCACAAACCATAAAAGGAAAACAATGATGCGCTTGACTACATCAAAATTGAACATTATCTGTTTACAGATAAAGTTAATAGGTTATGGACAAGGAAAAGATACCTGCTATGTATATAACTGGTGAAGATTAATATGTAGAATATATAAGGAAATCGTAAAATTTGGTGACTCAACCAAAAATGGATCGAGGTTATAAATTTACAAAAAAATGAAGCCCAAATGGCTTTCTAGTACTAAAAGTGATGGTCAGTGTCATTAGTAAACAGACTAAAACAAAAAAAATTAAAGCAAAATATTACCTTACTCTTATACAACTGCAAAATGTTAGAAATTCAGATCCTATGAAAATCTGGTGAAAATCCGAGAGAATTTTGAAGAGCAATCTGTTGGTATTACATGAAACCGAGTATGTGTATAAACTAACAATTCCACACCTGAGTAAAATACTCCTTAAAAACCCTTAAATATGTTTACAAGGTAACATGCCCAAGATTCTTAATAAAAGATTTATTGAGGTAGAGAGAATTATTGTAGGTCTAAGCACCTATCCTTAGGAGAATATGGTATTTAATTTTGATGAAATATCATAAATAGACAAAAGAAATTATAAATCTCATGGATAGATGTCTCTCTCTAGATCTGAAAAAGTATAATAGGTAAGAGATAAAAATGAATTATTACATAATACCATTGAGGTAATTTTGAAAAAGAATACTTAAAATAATACTATATATATATATACACACACATATATATTCAATATACTTATAAACAAACATATATTCAAATAAAGATGTGGAAAATCTTCCACAGAAGAAAAGACAGTGGGTGCTTTTGGAGTGGGTGGGTAATGGGGAATGAAGAGGAAAAAAAAAAAAGGAATCATTGGGCTTAATGGATCCATGATGGTAGGTTGCTGTTAATTGAGGCATTTGATTAAGTCTTTCTACCTGAGCTCCAAAAGAAGATGAAGAAGAAAAAAGTGTACATTTTAACACACACAATAAAAAAGACTTTTTGGAATCATTGGATTGGAAATATGCTTTAAACTCTTTTGCTACCTGTAATAAAATAGAAAGTCAAGCTTCATCAGGAGACATTTTTATAGGCCCATAGAGTCACTAAATAATAGAATTTAGTCCTGGATTAAACCTTATTTCATATGCAAAAAAGTTTTATGTATGGCTATCTTTTTCTCTCCATAATTTTGGCCATAGGAAACAGATGCATTTAAAGTTTTTCCATAGACCTTAGTGAATAGATACTCAATATATTCCAGTGCTAAGTTCTTTACTGTATCAAGCTGGTTATATTTTAAGCAAGGCAATAATACTATAGCTTCTCCAAAATTTCTTCACAGACTACAATCTAAAATTATTGCATGACTCTGATCATCAAAATCTGTGCACGTTTTATAAAAGTGTTCTCAGGCATAATTTATTGAATTATGCACTGTTGCTGTACAAATACACATGATCAACTATAATTAGAGCTGATTGTTCAGAAAATAAGTCTCTCCACCCCGATGAATAAATATGGGTTCTTTTGTTAGATGATGAAAACCAACCTTTCCTTTTTAAATTTGGTTATTAGGAGGCTCAAAACTAAGTTGAAGTAGAGTTGATTTACAATGTTGTATTAGTTTCAGGTGTAAAGCAAAGTGATTCAGTTATACATACATATATATCTATTTTTTTTCAGATTCTTTTCCCTTATAGGTTATTACAAAATATAGTTCCCTGTGCTATACAGTAGGTCTTTTTGGTTATCTATTTTGTATATAGTAGTGTGTATATGTTAATCCCGAACTCCTAATTTATCCCTCCCCTTTCCCCTTTGGTAACCATAAGTTTGTCTTCTATGTCAGAGAGTCTGTTTCTGTTTTGTAAATGTTTATTTGTATCATTTTTTAGATTCCACAAATAAGTGACATCATATGATATTTGTCTTTCTCTGTCTGGCTTACTTCACTTAGTATGATAATCTCTAGGTCCACCTGTGGACCTAGAGATTATCCTAGTTTTCTGATATAAATACTCTTTAACATACATTATTCAGTTCTTGCTTTTTTGCATGTCATAGTGGTTTCCTTGTATCTGAACCTTTTACAGGGACATACTCAAGTCCTGTTTTGGAAGTCAGTGAGAAACTGACTTCAAAAAGGCAACTAGGGACTTCCCTGGTGGTCCAGTGGTAAAGAATCCGCCTTGCAATGCAGGTGACACTGGTTCGATTCGATCCCTGGTCGGGGAACTAAGAGCCCACATACTGCGGGGCAAGTAAGGCCGCACGCTGCAAATAATGAGCTCACGAGCCTCAACTAGAGAGCCTGCGTGCCACAAATTACAGAGCCCACGTGCCCTGGAACCTGCGAGTCACAACTAGAGAGAGAAAACCTGCACACCACAACTAGAGAGAAGCCCGTGCACTGCAACGAAGAGCCCACATCCTTCAACAAAGATCCCTCGTGCCGCAGCTAAGACCCGACACAGCCAAAAATAAATAAATAAAAAATAAATCTTTAAAAAAAAAAAAGGCAACTAATATATCAGTCAGAAAAGCGTTTACCTAGAGTAATTTTATCAGCCTGTGACTAACCTCAAACACAATAATGAAGGCCAATCTAGCAGCGAGGATATGCCAGTATTGTAGGGTAAATTCATAGGGTTTGGAACTCCAAGGAGGACCTCTGTAGTCTCGGTACCTAAAATCCACAAAAACAAAGAATTTGAAGAACAGAGACCAAAATGAGGAGGCCCCAAACGTTCTTAATTTGCCAGAACTCCAAAATGACAGTTTAAATGGGCCCATTAGCATGTTGAAGGGAGGAGACAGAATGGTGAAAGCAAAAAGAAAAGATAACTATAATTTATAAGTAAATACCTGCAATAACCAGATTTTCCCATGCCAAGCTCACTCAGGTCAAAGAAGGATAGGCTATTGTTGACATATCCTGTTAAACAACTGGGAGAAAAGAAAAGAAAGCATATGTGATTCAGAGATTCATGAATTTCTAGTCCAATTCCTTCATTACAAATGACAAGATTTAGTAAGTGCCATTATGTCTTTCATTATAATTATAAACTCCCAGCAACTCAGCTCTCTGATTCTATTCTCTGACTCCCATTACATCTGTGATTATGCCTTAATGAGACAGACTCTTGCCTGCCCTTTCCCTCCAATAGCTTCTATTTTGCCTTATCATTTGGCTTATGTTTTATTAAGTGTTTACTAGGCACTAGGCATTGTGGTAATTACTTCCTATGCATTGAAACTGCATAAATATATATAAACATGTAACATGATTTGGATAATTATAATCAGCCAATTGATAAACATGTTTATTTGTAATTTATTAACTTATTCAATACATATTTATGGAGGACCGATAATTTGTTAGAACAATTCTGGATGCTTGGTATTCAACAGTAAACAAAAAAGGCAAAATTCCCTACTCTGATGGTTAGGTATTAAACTGTGATCAGGGTTAATTTTACAATAGCCTTAGAACATGTATATTATTATCTTCACCACATAGATAAAAGAACTAAGATTTACAGAGACTAAATGACTTTCTCTAGGCCTATAATTGTCAAAATTTCTGGTCTCAGATACCCTTTATATTTAAAAAAGCCGTTGAGGATCTCAAGGAGCTTTTTGCATAGGGGTATATCTATTGATATTTACCACATTAGAAATTGAAATAGAAATTTATGTTCATTCATTTAAAATAACTATCACATCCATTCAAATAATATAAATAACACATTTGAAAAATAGTTATGTACTCCAAAAGAAAAAAAACGTAGTGAGAAGAATGACACTGATTTACGTGTTTGCAAACACCTTAATGCCTGCCTTAATAGAAGACAGCTGGATACTCATACCTGCATTAAATCTATTGCAATATGTTGTTTTGGTTGAAGGGTAAGCAGAAAATCTGGCCTCATGCAGACAAGTAGTTGGAAGAAGGAAGACTATTTTAATATCATTTCAGATAAATGTCAATATTTTTCTTTGATATTACACCAAAGCTCTACCTGTGGTCATTTCTTAAAGTTTAGTTGTAAGGTGGAATCTTCGTGTAACTGAACTTTCATTTGCATTGTTCCATATGGATTTTGCATTAAAACCCATAGGTCTATCTTGTACTTTGAATTCGTCATTTATCCATGCATGATTTTGTAACATCAAATTGGGGCCATTTGGAGAACATGTGTTCCCTGAATTATGCAGATCTTCCAAATGTTGATATATTTTTACTATAGACCGTGAAAAAGCACAATTGTTAATATTGTCACTGACTTTTATCAGAAAAAAAAAAACACCTATAAGTACGGGGAAACTTTAAAGCTCAACAAATATTGTCAATTATTTTCCTTAAAATGACAAGCTAGTTTTGTGCATTCTGTAAAAGAGTGTTTGCTAAATACCCAAGTCTGAATACTCATAGCTTGTCTGACAATTTTATTTCATGTTAAAAAAAAAAGTTTCTTTAGTTTGCAGCTCCAAAAGTTTGCACTTTTCTTTGACACTCTCATCACACGTTAGGATGCAGCAGAAGTGCTTTATGCGCACTCTGCATTTTGTCGAATAGAATATTGAGAAGACATTTATTCAAGGGTGGAGGTTTGGTAAAATGAATAATTATTACTGCTTCATCAAAGACATTCTGAAATTTCTTACTGGCATTTTAAAAATGGTGAATGTAGAGTGGTGCGAAATAGAATCATTACTAGTATTTTTTGGTGCCACTGCCTTGAGTGATGCAAGGCCACCAGAAAATTTTATCCCACCACTGCTTTTGTACCATCTGTGCATATGTCAATGTGGTGAAAAAAGCAAATAGTATCTTAGTATTATTATGAAAATAGTATTGACCTCATGGACCCTGAAGGAGATATGCAGGTCATAGGTTGAGAACCACTGCCCAGAACACAGAGTTGTTAGAGACTGGATTCAAGTGCCCATTTATCTTATTCTAAACCCCAAATTTTAATTACAGGGCCACACTGACTTCAACTTCACTCCCCTCCCTGGCCATCCTAGACCTCATAACTTATCATTTCAGCTGCTCTCTTGCCAGTATCATCCTCTCCGTTGCCACCTTGTCTTTTTGCCCCCTTGCTCTGAAAATTTCCAATCTGAATGAATTTACCCCAGTTTAGCTGCTAAACGTACCTGGAGAAAATTAAATACCAGGAAGCCCCTATGAATGTGTGGTTTCAAACTCACATAAGTCCTCCACATCTCTTCTTGAAATGATTCTACATCCCTAGTCACTGCTAATGGAATGGAGAAGGGGTCAGGTGCTATCCACGTGAAAAGTCAGTACCTGGAATGTGAACAGAGCTTATACCCATCCAATCTCATTTTCACCTGCCACTAGGTGGCAGTAAAGACACCAACAAATAATGCCTGTAAGGAAGAGGGCTGCCAAGCGAGCCTACATATTTTAAACCATTAAAATCTGCTTCTAGAACATTTTGAATAAAGAAAAAAGAGACTTTTGTGGTTTTCACTATTAATACTAAAAACCAATTTATATCTGTTTAGTGTTTTACAGTTCATAAAATGTTACCTCAGGCACCATTTCTTAAACATAGGTCCAGATTGATGATGTGCCTTTTAGTAAAAGGCAAAGTTAGCACTTAAATCTTGGGAGTTTGACTTCAAGTTAAAATCTCTTGACAAGACTCCAATATATAAAAGAAAATCTCCTGCCTTTATTACCTCTCTTTGAAAAATTGAGACGTACATTTGTGTTCAGAAAGGCACTGCAGTGTTCTGAGACAAATGAGTTCATCTGCAGAACTAAGGGCTGACTTCATCCTAAACCGGGGCTCTGCTTGCTCGGGCACACGTCCTGCATCTAGATAAGATGCATGCCCAGGGCTGCTCCTGAAGGAAGGAGGAGACACAGCTTCTCTTATCACTACTTTATTTCCTATCACTACTTCCACACCTAAGGCTAACCTCCAGCTAAAAACTCCAGTTTCTCTCTGTCTCCAAGTCCAGTGCTCCCTTGCATTCTTCAAGCTTTCAAGAAGGAAAGATCTGAAAAACTCATATCCCCTAAGGCAGTGGTTCTAAACTGGGTGATTTTGTCCCCCCAGGGACCATTTGGCAATGTCTGGAGACATTTCTGGTTGTCACAAGTCAGGGAGCAGGGAGGTTGCTCTTGGTATCCCCTGGGTAGAGGCCAAGATTGCTGCTAAACATCCTACGATGCACAGGACACCCCTCCTCCTCAAAAATAGAATTATCTGGTCTATAACGTCAATAGTGCAGAGGTTGAGAAACCCTGTTCTCAAGTGTTGATTTAAATTTTAACAAAAAAGAAAAAGGAGACAGGTCTAGGGTATCATTTTCTGCATGCTTAAAATCTCTAGCAGTAAATTCCTTTAGAAAAATCTCTAGTCACATAGCTGAGAGCTTCTTCATATTCTGTATATCCCCACAAACTAGCTTAATTCCCTTCAGTAATTTAACTAGTATAGGCCTCAATTTCCCATCTATATAGAAAAAATATTGCATTGGATTCTTTCAAAGGTCTCTTCTAGTTCTAAATTTAACTTCTAAATACATTAAAATGTTTTTAACATTTTAATACCAGTGATGCATTTACACAGAAAATCATAGACTCTAAAATTATTTGCTGTAAAAAACACTGTTGCCCTTTTTATCCCACTTGATTCCATCTAATAAACACATAAACACAATGATCAGAAACATTACCCTTAATGGTCACAGAACAAAGCTTCCCAATAAGTTCCCATTTTAATTACAAATAAAAAATGTGTACATTTCAACCTTACCTTTCACTATATTCAAAATGATTTGCACAGGGGCCATATTTGTATTCATAGACAAAACGTGGGATGTAATCAGATGTAATAGCAATTACAAACGCATTGGTAATCACAGCCAATATACCAATTCCTTCAAGAATTCCATACCAGATACCTAGTAGGAGAAAGATTAAAGATAGTGAGTAAAAAGACAAAAAGTTAAAACCCTTTAATCAACCTTAATTTGGAAAAAATGTTTTAGTTATGTTGGAACCACGGCTCTGTCCATTATTTACTTTCTTAGGATGGTATGTATCTCACTACAGATATTACAGCTATTGAATACTTTTCCATAGAGGGGAGGTAGACACCATGTAGAGAGATTTGAAAATTAAAATATCGTTAGGAACTGGTTCATGTCTGTACCAATGAGATATAGACACAGCTGCTTAAGATTCTTCAAAGCCTATGTATAGAACTTGATGAGGTACTCAAACCTATAAAAATAAAGTTCTACATCGTTGTGTGAACTCTGAAATATCTGTGTTCACTATGGGTTTTGCCTTTATCTTTGTCAGCTACCTTTTTAATGTAAAAATACGAAAAAGTAAAACTAGTTTAGTGTCAAGACCTGGAAATCACTAGCTGACATTTTCTACTTCTTAAGAGGCCAATCGGGCATCATATAGATACACAAAAAAGCTTTTGAAATTGTATATAGTATCAATAGACTATTGATTATGGTCAAAACTGATGTTTCAAATAGGATTAAAGTTAACTTTAAAAAATAATGGAATGAAAAAATAAGCTCTGGAAAGGGATATATGAGATCCTTTTCAGTTACAAATAAGTTTATGAAATAGCATGTTCAGTATGAACTTACTCTCAACCAAGAGTTATAACTAAACTTACTCTCATTTCATTCTTTAGTTAATGAAAACAGTTTTGTTATGGCTGGAAGGGAGCTCCAGCAATAGAAACCCACATTGTGCTAAGTAAGATCAAGCCACCACTTGGCCTTAGCAATGCAAAAATCATGTACTTGCTGAATCTTACCTATGTCGGTTGCTCTGGCTGGCAAAGGCCTCCGCCACTGGGTGACAAATTTGTACGCATCCAGCCTGATTTCAATGATATTGTTTAACAAAGCCAAAAGAGGGGCCAGAGGAAAAGCCGCAACAAAGATGGTGGTAAAACCAAACTGCAAAACTGTAAAGGGAGAGGGTTAGAAAATCGGTAATATAAACAGTATCATTTATTGAGTGCTTTCTTTGTGCCATATTAGGCATCTTTACATAGATTGCCTTTAATCCTTTCAACATCCCTACAAAGTAAGCATGCTTATCCCACTTTACAGTTGAGAAAACTGTAGCTCATACATGTTAAGTAAACTGGCTAAAGGGTAGATGGATGAAAAATGTTAAAACCTGCATTCAAACTCAGATCTCAATAGATTGAAAGTCTATGAGCCTTTCACCTCTATGCCATGCAGCATGAAGGAAGAAAAACATCAGAAAAGGACTTGAAGAAAAATGCTTAGTCCTAGAAGGGAAGCAGGAGACCTAATCTTGTCCTCTCTTTTTATAGATGAGAAAACTGAGGGCCAGAGAACAAAAGCAAATGTCAAAACAACATGCAGTGATCTTAACAGTTGGAATGGGAATCCTTATTTTTGTAATATAAATAAGTAAGCTTCTTGAGGACTCAAGACTCAGACTGGGTCTGTGCAAATGTTTATTGTGAGAAAGAATTATTGCTTTATTTGGGTGGGCTGATACATTTCTTAACATAGGAATGGGTTTTGCTTTATTTTGTTCCTTTAAAATATTTGCTCAAAAGGTATGTGCTTTCACTTTGGTCAAACGTTATGGTTGACAGGACAAAATGCATAAGCCTTCCAAGGGTACTGCTTTAATATCTTCTCTAGCTCTGCTGAGATAAAGGTACAAATGTGTTTTAGAATGCTTGGGATTGGAAAGGAGAGAGATGGTTTTCTCTCTTGAATCAGAGCCTGAGTGAAGTAGAAAAAAGTATCAAGAAGGTCAAATAGCTTTGCAGAAGGTTCTTTCCATACCCATTTCTAAGTACTCATCCATCAGTCCGTGAATATTCATGGGCTGTAGATTCCAATCATTTTCCCACTGAGGTATGGAAGCATCTTGTATACCCCGCTTGATTTTATGTCGTGACCACCAGTTCTGGATCAACCTGCATCAAGACAAAGGCCTTTTAAGCTCATATTTAAGCACCTGGTAAACAATTTATAGTGTATTAACAAAAGAGAAACTCCAACTACCTTGGGACTACACTAAGAATGCCTGGGAAATGGGGGGATCTTTGCATGGTCTCAACTTTAAATTTAGCAAGGAGGAAGAGGCCTCAGACTTCCTAGACCCTATAAACATCTACATAGTTATCAAAGAGTTGATCCTCCCATATACTAGGTGCTTCCTGATATTGATTAGACAAATACTCATTTCTGTGATTCCTTCCCCTACCCCACCTATATAAATACCTAAACTCTTATGCTGCCTGTTGTGATTGGATCTGAGCCCTTCCTTCCAAATCTTCTGGGCTATGCTCTCTGAACATGAGTAAAATCATGTTTCACATTAGATAACTGAGCCCTACCTAGAGTTTCAAGAGATGTAGTTTCTAGTCCTCACCCTACAATGCATTAGCTGTGTGGCTTTTAGCAAGTCACTTCACTTCTCTGAGTTTATAAATATGAAGGGTTCAAGTGATTACACTCTGCTTCTATAGTGAACAATAATTTACAGGTAATGAATCTGTGTCTCAGTCCATTTATCAGACTTGGAAAGGAAGTAGCAACACTCTTTCCCTAACGCAGGGGCAGTCTTGAAATTATACGACTCAGAAATATCCTGGTATGCAAATATTGTAGACTTCTGGGTAATGAATTATCTTAAGAGTTAGATAAAAATTATCTCTAGGATAAGGTGAATCTCACAGGACTCAATGAACAGTACACAACTCTCAATTTTAATTAATCATGGACCTAGAGCTTCAGTGGGGGTTGGAAGAACCACCATAGTTAGATCAAAACATCAGGTAGCGCTTCAATGTGTGCCCCATGGAGGTTTCTTCTGGAGCCTCGTGAAGATGAAAAAGGGGGTTGGGAATGGAAAGCCTGCTTGCTTATATTTTATTTATTTCAGTCTGCTTAAGATTTTACTTGAGGAAAGAGAATTGTGCTTTAAAAGTTTAAAAATCATTGCTTTAGGGACTGGTTCACTCCTGCTAGAGTTTCTTCAGAAAGGCCTTCGTCCAGCTGTTGGGAAAACCCCACCAGGATGTCATTTGCCATGGTACCCTTGGGATTTGATATACAAAATCCAGGCTCACCTCTTGGGCAAGGCCATCGTGAAAATGTGATGTCCAAAGTGCATGGTATGTACAGAAGTACATAGATAATAATAACAACAAGAATCATTCTTAATATTACAATGACTACTACACCATCTTGACTGTGCTTATGAAGTACCCACACCATGTCAGATCCTGTGCTAGGCACTTGATACCTAATTTACTCAAATATTTTCAAATTACGTTCCTCAAACTTTATGTTTCAAAGAGGTAAGCCAAAGATAGAAAGGAATATGAAAAATGGACTGGGCTTCCCAAACCTCCATGCCTATTCTCCCTTCATTTAGAAGAGATTCATTTTAATCTGTTTTGCTATTGAGGATTTGTGTAAACATCTCTTCACAAAAAGCTTCTGTCATTTATTGATGAAGGTTTAAATACCATTGGGTCATCTCATTTAATCTTTATAAATCCTTTAGTTTACAAATTTAAAAAAATGTCTCAGAGAGGTAAGTAGGTTATAAGCATCTTTAGCAAGAGGCAGAAAAGGAATCTGTACCAGGTCTCCACAATTTCTCAGTCTGATGCACTGGGTTAATATCACCTCTCCAACCCCCAGGTCTCTGCTCAGGAATATCCTGATGCTACTTAAGGGCCAAGGAGGAGAAAGAAACATGGTATAATTTGATGACTGAGCCTAAGTTATTTATATCATTAATCAACTAACCAGTTCTTTCCCCATAGTCAGGAAATTCTTCAAAATTATAATGTTTATAAATTAATTAGGCCTCAATGCTTCCATACCACAATGTTTTAAATACACTCTATTTCACTGTATTCTAAAGGATAATATATTTTAACAGATGTAAAAGTGGGCATTCAGGGTCCTTCTATGTCAGTATTTCACTTGAGGACACGGGGAGGGGGAAGGGTAAGCTGGGACGAAGTGAGAGAGTGTCATGGACATATATACACTACCAAATGTAAAATAGATAGCTAGTGGGAAGCAGCCACATAGCACAGGGAGATCAGCTCGGTGCTTTGTGACCGCCTAGAGGGGTGGGATAGGGAGGGTGGGAGGGAGGGAGATGCAAGAGGGAAGAAATATGGGAACATATGTATATGTATAGCTGATTCACTTTGTTATAAAGCAGAAACTAACACACCATTGTAAAGCAATTATACTCCAATAAAGATGTTAAAAAAAAAAATTAAGTACTCACGGGTATCCCAGTTCCATGAAATTGTTCCATATTTGCTTCAAAAACATGATAACTCCCATCTGGAGGCAAAGGTCTATCAAACAGCCACTAGGATGACACTGAAACAGAACAACAAGAGCATTAATGATCTTGCTCTTCTAGGTTGCCTTAAACACCCCCACATTCAAATTGTACAGCAAATTCTAAAGCCAGGGCACCTTATATCAATGCGTAAAGAGAATAAAAACAGGGAAGAAACAGCGCATATGAGGATACCTGATAGGGAAGTTTTCAGTAATATACATTGGAATATTGATCAAAATTATAACAGCAATAACCAAAAAAATCTAACTTTTAATGAGCACTTAGTACTGCCAAGCTCTGTGCTAGGCATGATCACATTTAATGAATGCTCTGGAATACTACATATCTATTAACAATCAGGTGATAGCAAAATATTTAATTCTATGACAAAATGTTTATATTTTTAAAAATCAGCTTTTTGTCTCAGACTGATTTTAAATTTGCAGAAAATTTACAAACATAGTACAGAGAGTGCCCATGCAGCCCTCCCCCAATTCCCTCCATTGCCCCTTACATTACCAAGGTCTATTGTCAAAGTTAAGAAGTCGATATTAGTACATTGCTATTAACCAAATTCCAGACTTTACTTAGATTTCACCAGCTCCAGGACGCAACGTGGGATACCCCATAGCATTTATTTGTCATGTTCCCCCCAGTCACCTCTGGTCTAGACAGTTTCTCAGATTTTCATATCCTTAACAATTCTGAGTACTGCTGGACCAGCACCCTGTGGAAAATCCCCAAATCTGGGTTTGTCTGATGTTTTCACATATTTAGACTGGGGTTATGTGCTTTAAGAATGGAGGCAGGGCACAGAGGTAAAGTGCCATTTCCATCACATCCCATCAGGGCCACATGGTATCCACATGACATCACTAGTGATATTAACCTTCATCACTTGGTTAATATAGTATTTGCCAAGTGTTTCTACTGCAAAGTTACTCATTTTCCCTTATCTCCTGGAGAGGGAGTATCTACATATATTATAATGTATTTTAAGTGATAAAAGTATGCCACAAAATAGTTTGTCAGCATGATCCCAATGTTGCCTTCTCTGTGCTCCTCTGCTTTTTCAGATGCTCAGTAACAGCATTAGAAACCCACACAAACAAAAGTGTGATTCCAATGAAAATTGCAATCAATGTGTTTTGCTTGAAAACTTTGCACTATAGAAGATATTTGGGTAGGAAAGCATGGGTCTTTTTCTTTGGAAATGGGTTCATGTCCTGCTCGTAAGGATGATGGTGTCTATAGCTTTGATCTACAGTTCCTATTTCTGTCAAATCAGTACCAGTGGGACTTCAAAGGGAACAAATACTTAGGACACAAAGAGCCTGCTTTTCTGTTTCCAGCCCAGTAACTTAAAACTCCCTAATCTGAGCCAGAGAGAGGGTTTGCCAGTGATAATTTTTATTGTGTGGAGAAGTTTCATGTCTCCTATCCAAGCATGCTCCTTCTGAATTTAGGACCCCCTGAGCTCTGCTACATATATACCATAAGCGGGTTTGGTAGACTGTCTGAGGCAGAATAATTACTAAGCTACAGAGTCAGATCACAGATCACAGTTGCAAGCTGAAAACTCTTCATTTTTGTAGAGAGACTCACAGAGGCAAATTAACTTGTCCAAGATCATGCAATGCTAACTGGGGATGTGGGAAGGAAAGCTTTGGTCTCCTGTACCCTCATCCACTGCTCTTTTACATAATGCTAAGGATGAATTCTGTTTACCAAATGTGTTCATTGCCTTGAAGGGTTGTTTTAGCAAAGCCTGTTATTACGCGGGAAGTTAAAAAGAAGACCATCATAGAGCCATGTGACTGGATCACCCTCCACAATGGTAGGCCAAAGCGGGGAGGCTGGATGAAAGACCATTTATAATTTTGTTGAAATTGAGCCTTGATGACTTTGTAGTTTGATTTACAGGGTACAGAAAGAGATCCAACAGTTTCAGTGGATCTGCCTCCTCGCATAATGATTCCTTTGAGCTAAATCCAGTCCTTCATTACTCTAAAACTCATTCGGTATAAAGTCTATACTTAGAATGAGTAAAGGGCATGGATGAATGTGCAGGAGACCCAGGCTTTCATTCCCATTGCACCATTCAAAATTATATGACCATGGACAACCCAAAGCTGGGTGCCTTCACATATTTTTCTCATTTGCTCCTCATGAGAGTCTGGTGACATGGGTGTTAATATCTCTAATTTGTAGATAATGAAGCTAAGTGGCAGACAGAACTATCACACTCCAATACCCTATTCCTTTCACTTGATCCACTCTAGTATGTTTACTCTAAATCCAATTTACATGTAGGAGCCAGCAATCATTCAGCGATCTTGTACCAACACCAATTTTTATTAGATTCTCCACTGTGGCAATATGCTATCCCAATGGTGGCTGGAAAGCGCAGTGATCAGAACATGAACTCTAGACTGCCAGAATCAAATTGATATCAAATTGATGACTTCATCAATTTATAGGTATGTTTCAATAATTTTAGGTAAATTATGTAACTTCTCTAAGCTTCTGTTTTCTCATCAGTAACATGAGTGTAATAACAGAATTGTTGTGAGTATTAAATGCATTAATATATGTAGAACACTTAGAACCAATTGCTGGAATGTGCTGGCATATAGTAAACACTCATTAAATATTACCTATTATTAACATTTTACACAGATTTACATATATGAGATATTATATGGCATAGTATGAGGGAAGTCCAGTATAGCCAGTTCGTAAATGTTCTAAATAAAATTGTAGTACTTTTTTCCTTTCTTTATAATGGCTACCATTATTTATGCCAGGGATTTTACATGCATGATCCAATTTAATACACCTATGGCCAATATTACTGAAATGGCTAGTCTTATCACAATTTGCACATTAAAAAAATTGAGACATAGAGATACTAAGATCATGCATTGAGGTGCAGCAAAATTAGAATGTATACTGTCAGATCCCAAAGACAAAATATTTGTTACAGATCATGGTTATGTTCTTTTCTTCAAGACTATTAACATCATCAAAGGAAGGAAAGAGACTTCTTCATCTGTACACCACATATTACCCAGCAGAGACCTAGGGTAGAATATGTGTCAATAAATGCTTGCTGTATGATTGAATTCAGAGGGTCAATTCTTATCTTCCATCATGTATACTTTTTCTACCTACACTTCCAGGATTTCTAGGGTCTATCACAAACCCATATTTTTATTTCACTGAGTTTTTTTCAAAATAAATAATCCTTTGTTGGAAAATATGGCTACTATCTATGTCATATGTATTGTGGAAAATATCTAGGATGGTTATGAAATATTTTTCCTGACATTAGTATTATAATTATTCCCCTGGTACTTTCAAAGAAGAATCATGAATTCCAATAATTTCACAATTAAGAGTACCCAATTAAACAAAATTATTGGTGCTAGCAGCCACTAAAATGGCATCAATATGCAGATCTACCTGCGCGTGACTACACTGTTGCCCACACTACCCTTGCTAACTCCACTGAACACTCTTGGAAAAAGTAAGCCTTGCTTCTTTCCCCCCATTTGGGTAGCTGAAAACCGTTTAGCAGATATAGTCATACTTCTGGGCTATGAAAGAAAGCTGCAAGTCTGATTTGGGGACTTTCAGGAGGCCTGGGACTATGAAAGGCCTTAGTTGATCTCTGACCAATAGAATAATACCCAGGTGGCTGTAGAGACAGAGCATAGATAAACATCAGTTACAATTTATAGAGTTCCTCCTGCAGTCCAGGGACTGTGCTAATTGTCTTATGCAAATTATCTCTTATTTATTAACAGCTTTGCAACCTAAGTGTTACTATTGCCAGTTCACAGATGAGAAGACAGATATTCAGAGAGGTTAAATTAAGGACAAAGAATGAATAATCAGCAATATTAACATTTGAGCCCAGTTTTCTGTGATATAAAGCATATGTTCTTTGGGATTTTTAGGCTTTCTCCATGTATTCCAATAAACTTTTAGAAGACTCTGGGGAGACAACATTAATGAGAGAGGCCCTGAGTTTTGGGGACTTTTTAGATAGAGACTAGGAATGTCTCCTATTTCTCAGGTAATCTTTTCTTAGCCTCTCTCTAAATTATGACCTCCTACTAATGCTGCCACAAATTAAATTGGATTTTACATTAGAATAATTAAAACAATTTTGAACTAGACAAGGAATAAACAGTCTGACAATGAGACTGAACAGAGTCCAGAAATTTCAAGATGTAGAATATAAAAAATCTTACAGTCTCATTTTGCCGAATGAAAAAATGTATTTATTATATTTATTTATTAAATGTGTGCCTGCCAATTAGGCATGGGGGGATCTTGATTACTCTTTACACCAAAATAAACTTCCAATGGGCCAAAGATATCAGTATTTTTAAAAAATAACATTAGCTAAAAATACATGTTAATTTTGGGCTTCCCTGGTGGCACAGTGGTTAAGAATCCGCCTGCCAATGCAAGGGACATGGGTTTGAGCCCTGGGCCAGGACGATCCCACATGCGCGGAGCAACTAAGCCCGTGCGCCACAACTACTGACCCTGCACTCTAGAGCCTGTGAGCCACAACTACTGAGCCCAGGTGCCACAACTACTGAAGCCCGTGCGCCTAGAGCCCGGGCTCCACAACAAGAGAAGCCACCGTAATGAGAAAGCCCAGGCACCGCAACGAAGAGTAGCCACCGCTCGCCGCAACTAGAAAAAGCCCGCACGCAGCAATGAAGACCCAACACAGCCAAAAATAAATAAATAAAATGTTTTTTTTTTTAAATGTGAATTTTTAAAATTTCCTGAATGGAGAATACATTTTTTTTTGTCATGATACAAATTCCCCAAACCATTAACAACAGTAATATTTTGATTAGAAAATGCTATATAGTTTTGTAAAAAATATATCAAAACAAAACTAAACTATATACAAGAAAATGGAAACATGTCTGCAGCAAATATGAAAGATTAGAGTCTAATTTTTTTTGTTTTTAAATTATTAAAACAGAAAAACTGTTTAATGAAAATAAACAGGAATAATACACACACAGAAGTATAAAATGTCAACAAACATATGAAAAATATTCTCCATTTCACTTGTAATTAAAGGAACTGAAATCAAAAGAAGATATCCTTTGGATTATTGGTAAAAATTAAAATGTTTCTCTTGGCAAAAGTCTGAAAAGTAAATTCATACTCTATAGGTAGAGCATGGCATTTGGGAGGACAATTTGTCAGTCTCAGTGAAAATATAAAATATTCTTACACTGTGATAGAGAGATATTATTCCTAGACATTTTGTTTCCATGACATACATATAATAAATCAATAAAGAAATATGAGACTTTGAAGATATACCTATATATTTATAAATTAGTATTTGAAGTAAGATTTCTTTTGGACTAAATTTTCCCTGCTTAAAAGGAAACCCAGCATGTTTAAAAGTTTGGAAACCAGTACAATAGACAATAATAATTCCCCCAAAGAAAAACAGTCCTGGAGCTAAATTTCTGGGCTTTGTGAATGGAAAAAATCATTTTGATGGAATATTAAAAAGAGCTGACGGACTTCCCTGGTGGCACAGTGGTAAGAGTTTGGGCTCCCAATGCAGGGGACCTGGGTTTGATCCCTGCTCAGGGAACTAGATCCCACATGCATGCCGCAACTAAGAGTTCGCATGCCACAACTAAGGAGCCCATGTGCTGCAACTAAGGAGCCACGAGCCACAACTAAGACCTGGCACAATCAAATAAATAAATAAATAAAAATAAATAAATACATGAGCAAATTCCTGCTTTCCAAAAAAAAAAAAAGAGCTGAGGTCAGGATCTTGGGGTTTAACCTTCAAGTTCACCCTCTTTTTTGGAAAGACTTAGTTCCTTCATTTCTGAAACCATAGGAAGTCTCCTTTATCAAAAACACATCTTCAGCATGCCTGAAATTCCCTGTTCCACCTTCCCTTTCTCTCCCTTCCCACACCCTCTTCCTCCCATAGTCCTTGGTCCATATCCATGCCTATCCCCACACCCACCCTTACAAGATTACTTACTTCCTCCAGTCTCCACCGGTTGAAAAGTTTATTGTACTTTCCTGGATGGCCTACAAATCTGTAAAAAGCCATTTTAATTCATTAGCGTTTATGTGGGTTGACTGAAGAACATTTACTAATGCATTACAACAAGTGCATGTGTGGGTAGAGACATAAGTGTTCTCTGGAGCAACTTGTACCCAAACAGTTGACTTAGGTCATGCTTACACATCAAAGGACCCAACTTAAAAAGGAAAAATGATGTGTGAAGTCAATATCAATGAGTTGAGAAAGTACAGAGAAACCAACCGAATGAAATTTTCCACTTTTACCTGTGGAGTTTTAGTGTCTTCTTGACCTAGTTAACGAATATTAATACAATGTGCTGAATGGTTTAGTTTAAAATGTTTCTAGCTTCAGTATGTTTCCATGGCACTTGTCAGAGTGTTAAACATATGGCAAACCAGAACCAGTAGCTTAATATGCTTCTTTTTCATATTTTGCAGCAAATTTAGGGAAAAGAAAAACATTACCATGATAGGTATGTTTCCCCACTAAGGAAATGTAAGCTGGGGTTACATAAAAATTATTTTCTTATTTAACAAAACCATTACTTATGATTGGAGAGTCATAATTCAACCCAAGGATGGCATATATGTTTTATCTATTTATTTTTTAAAAATGGAAGTATAGTTGATTTACAATGTTGTGTTAGTTTCAGGTATACAGAAAAGTGATTTGGTTATATGATTTCATTTTTTTATGCCAACTTTAATTGGGAGTGGCAGCTAGAAGCACTGTACTGAGAAGTCTTTTGATTTGAAAAAGCATGTGAAGATTGATTGGGACAGTTTTCTAAAGCAGAGGACAAGAATTTGCCACCCCTGTTAACAAACTGGCAGTGGAACTGTTGACAATCTCTGTCATTCTGCAAAGATAATGCCTATGGAGTTGACTTACCTCCCCAAAAAGAAAGCAATATAGAAGATAGAACTGTTTAAATTGACAAACTGGAAGAGGAACATCTTCAAAGCAAAGCTGTTTTCCCATTCAGATTCTGTTCGAGGATATTCTAAAAGGAACATAGGGTGTGTTTACATAGATGAGGTAAATGACAAGAAATATGGATACGGAATCAGAAGTCCCATGTTCAAAGTCTGGTTCAGTCATTTACTAGTTCTATGAGCCACTCAATGCTCAATGTCTCTGAGTTCTAGTGTCTGCATCTGTAAAAATAGGAATGATAATATCTGTTCCATAGAGTTGCTGAAAGGATCCAATGAGATAATCTTTAGACATTTCCCACAGCTACAGGAGTATAATGCTTGTTATTAAGATATAAAGATTTTCAGGATTCTCTCTGCTCCTTTCATTTAGAGGTAACCATAAATATTAGATCAGTCTTTCACCCAAACTGGCTATACTTAATATAGGGACCTAAATTGTCCACAGGGTTCTTTGAAAAAGGAATATTTTGTATGCAGACTGAAGTGGAATAGTAAAGAGAAAAGAGGGCTGCATCAGTCACAAGAGCCCAGTTTTTATCTCAACCTTACACCTAATTTGCTGGTAATCTCAGACAGGCCTCTTCACATTTCTTTGTAATCAGTTTTATAATCTGTGAAATGAGGAATTTAGACAAGATAATTTGAAGAACTCTGTCAACTCACACCTTAGGGTTCTAACTTTTCAAACAAAACAAAACAAACAAAACACAACAAAATACAGTGATGAGAGAGATTGGATGAAGATGGCAGCATGTACTGCGGCCTCTGCTCCCACTCAGTATCCAAATAAGTGATAGAAAATATATATGCACATCTACTATATATATTTTAATATAATTGAAAAATTCAAGAAAGGTAGAAAATAGATGGGCTCTGACTTAAGGAAAAGATAGGCCAAAATATATGCATGAGCAAAGCACAGAATAAGAACGCAACAGGTCTTGGGGGAACTCCAAGCCCAAAGCAGGTAGGTGCCAGAAATAGGAGGGGGTCTGTGGGGCACCCAAAAGAGTGACTGGTTGGTGGGCACCAGTGAGAGCAGTCAGGAGAGGCTGACATTTCCCCATGGGTTTTGATCGGTTGTGTTTTCATTGTTGTTTCCTTCTAAATAGTTTGTAAATTAAGCATAAAACTTATTTAGAAATGAGAATGTGGATTTTTAAAAAAATCCTGTGAGTAAGATTGCTTTTGGTTCTCCATTTCTCATTTTATTGCAGCGTGATCCACAAACGTGTCCTGTGTGATTTCTGCTTTGGGGTAAAAAAGTTGCAATTTCATTGTGGTCAAATTACATGGATAAGTTTTGTCAATGTATCAAGTGTCTGAAAATAATATTTCTTTTGAGCATACAATTTATATATATTTTAAAAGAAGCTTGCTGGTTATGATATTCAAATACTCTATATCCTGGCTTATATTTTGAGTGTGGATTTATCAATTTATTTTTGTATTTCTATCATTTTTTGCCTTCTATGTTTTGAAGGTTTGTGAAAATGTGTATAGAAATCATGACTATTATATTGACCTGGTAGATTGTTTATCACTATGAAGTGTTTCTCTGTCTCTCTCAAATAGACATTAAATTCTTGTTTGCCTAATGTTAATATGGTGACATATGATTTTATTGTTACTATTTTCTTGATATAGATGCTCTTATTGCTGAATTGACCTCTAACAAAATAAAAACTCTTTACCAGTTGACCTAATTTGTTTCTTGGAATCCAGGTTTATTTTTATAGATAATTGATATTACAGATAAATCACAGTTCATTATTATAGTTACTTTATTATTTGGAACAACTGACAACCATTCTGATCTAATTCTCAACAACTATAAAACTAGGCTGAAAAAATTATCTCTTGGAATCAAATGTTATATATTTCCTCTCTAAAAAAACCTTAATGTGATAGAATTGAAGCTTTGATTTTTTTGTGTGTGTGGTTTTTGAAAATAAAATATTTGGACAAAAAATGAAATCAAGAAACAAAGTTTAAAAAAATATTTTAAATAAAACAGTGTTTGTCCTCTTCTAGAAAGTTAAACCTAATTTCTAATTTGAAGCATAAATTTGCAAGCCAAAAGTTATATAGAATATAATGTAATATATATTATATATATATGTATATATGTATAGGTATATACATGCAATGATATTATATTCCTTTAAATAAAATATCAATATTTTATTAATTTAAATCAATACAATTCATTCATTATTAATCAACAATTATGAATCCACAGGCATTATAGTATGAGTTACAGATGAAAAATCAAATATGAAGTGAATACACCTGGAACTTAGCACAGATAACTGCTCTGTTTCCTACTATCAATTATGGTCCCCAAATCACTTGCTTAGATTTGCTTCTATCTTGGGTATAAAGTACTTTAAAAGTTAATAAATATAAGGAATCAGAGCTGGAAGAAACCTTTGAGACAATCTAGTTCAAGTGCTTTGTTACCCAACTGAAGAAATTGTAGCTCAGTGGGTTTAAGGAACAATGAAAATGATGAAAAAGATCATTCCCATTTATGGAGCACTTGTCATGTGTCAGGCAGCCAACTTACAATGGTGAAACAGGAAGTATTATCATTCTCATTTTACCAGTGAAGGAACTGAGTCTCAAAAAAAAAAAAGGAAAAGGAGGAAGAACAGAGGAAAGAGGAGGAGGAGGAAGAATGGAATGGAGAGCGGGGAAAACTTGCTCAGAGTCATGTAATTTCCAAGTGATCATGTCATCCAGAGGATGAACTAGGGACTAGTTCTTCCCTCTATATACTGTTCCTTCTCTTGTTACTTGTATTTGTAAATACATTATAACGAAAGTGATATATCATAATAAAGTCATACAGTTCCTCCACCATAGTCAATGGAGTCTGCCACTTCTGAGTTTAAATTCTACTTATTTAACTTAATTATCTTGGTTTTCTTATCCATAAACTAGGGATCATACTGTCATAGAGTTGTGATGACAATACAACAAAATAATGAAGGAGAAGTGTTTAGCTTAGCCCAGTGCCTTGGCTCTGGTGAGTTCTCAAACAATAAAAGATCATTGCTCAAACAAATCTGCAATAAAAACTTTGTACCCCAAACTGGGGGACCAAAAATTAAGTTCGAGGATAGAAAAAAAGACATTTTCTGACATGGAAGGTTTTGAGAAATTTACTTTCCAGGTAGCAAAATAAGGAATTAAGTTAAGACAGAAGAAACATAGGGTCCAAAAAGTAATGTCCAACTGAGAAGAAAAAGGTGAAAGGAATTCCCACAGTGCTGGTGAAGGCAAGTGTAGATGCAGCTGAGCACAAGCCCAGAGGGTAACCTATTGAGACTGGAGTAGACAGTGGTTCAGGGAGGATAATTCTAAGAAGAAAATAAAATGAGTACAATACTTGATGTTTTTGAATGTATTTAGAGAGAATTTAGAGTTATGGCAGGAAGTTTGGGATAAATTAAGGAAAGTATGTGTAGACAATTAAGCAAAAAAAGTGCTATTATTAGCTTCATGAAAAGATAAAGGTTGTGTAAGAAAGGAAGGATCACAGTACACACCATGCCTTAGATGTGAACATAGTTCTCTAGACACAACGATCTGAACACTAATTATTCATTTGGCTAAAACTGCTGGTATAACTACTTTGGAAGGAGGGGAATTAAGTCTGTTTTTAGCCGGTAATGGATGGGAAAGTGGGCGGGGACAGGACACTGCAGGGAATAAAGACTTAAGTTCTTGTCTTTATGATGGGAAGGCAATCACTTCCCAAAGCTGGAAAACCCAAGAATGGCATGCAGTTTAGAAATAGGGTAGAAAATAACAGAAGAAATGAATTGCTAAAATGCTAAAAAGCTGTCCCTCAGGGATACGGAAAATAAGAATGGGTAATGTGGCAAAGGATTGGTGTTTATTATAAATCTTTTAATAATCTTTTGCCTTTTAAATTGTGTACATGTAATATGACACTTTGATAAAAATAAATATTGGGGGGGAAAATCACAAAGAACTGAAAAGGTAGTGGAAAAAAGCAATTCCAAGTAGGGAGAACAAGGTTTGCTAATTTCTAGTAAGATTTTGTAACTATATACATTGCCTCTCTATAGTTATGTGATGTAGTCCAACTTCCTACGCCCCTTCTTTCACTTTTATTGACAATTATATAACTAAAGTTGATATAAAAAACATATAAAAAATGCTAAAGTGTGTAAAGCAACTGCAGAATAATATGCCCATGTTACTAAAGAGTGAAGAAAAATGGACTTACCTAAATTAGTGAGAAGGTAAGCAATTTTTTCATAAGCCTGTAATAAAAGAAAACAAATAGTTAATGTTATTATTTTCTTTTAGAAAAGGCTGTTATTTACACTATTCAAGAAACATCTAAAGCACATTCTACATAGTGGCTACATTTTTAATTAAGCAGAAGCAAGTTTTAAATCTTACTCTACAGGGCTTTATGTATACACATACACACAAAATGCATGCAATAAAAATGTGTTGTAAATATGTGTATATATACAGACACATTTGATTTCTGCAATAATGTCTTTTCTGTTAGCTATCTTTATTTCCACTTTATAAATCAAAGAAATGAGATTTTAAAAACCCCAAAAACATTCAACTAGTCAATGGCTGACCTGGGATTTGATAATCAAATTATATGTGCTTTTTACTACACTAGAAGGTTAAGTGCAAGTATGTCTTCTTTACTATTGATAAAGAATTTTCCAAATTATGACAAAGACAGTGGGCAAAGTTGCATTCCTAAAGAACAAAGCTGGTTTGGTGGTTATTTAAAACAAGATTCACTAGTCAAATCTGTTGAATCTGTAAGTCACACGTACAATAGACTTTTATAACATTTTTTATATTCTGCCACCTTCTCCTTGCCCCACCGTACTCTGTGTACCACTCATACAGACTCAAGGAAAGAAAACATATTTCACAATATTCCAAGTAAATATAGTTGGAAATGTATATTTACTATGGACAGAAGGGTGATGTGTGTGTGCATGTAAATATGACTATATAACCCCACAATTCAACAAATTATTCTTTAGATTATAAATTCCAATATCCCTGCCTATTGGCATGCAAAATCAAAAAGGTGTCTGGACACTTTAAAAGTTGTTCACCTTCCCTGACTGTTCTTTCAATAGAACTATTATGATTATTCATCTTGACCATGATTCAATCCATCTCTTCCTAAGATTTAAAGTGTTATCTTGAGACAAAAAGATTATATTGAGTACAATAGTCTCATTCTACCCCGGTGCAGTTTTTTTTTTTTTTTTTTAACTGTACACTCAAGTAATCATTTTCAAATTTTAGGACCCGATTAGCTTGAATTCATGAGCACCAAAGTTGTCTTGACTTTGTTCTTTTCCATGCCCCATTTATCAACTAAGATGATTAGAGAAGGGTCTCCAGAGAGTATGGTAAGATAGCCTTATCAATCAGCAAATAGTACTTGAGTAGCTCCTGTGCCTCAGGCACTGAATTAAGTGCCCTCATGGGGACTGAGAGAAAATTTTTTTTTTTTGAGAAAATTTTATTTAAATAACTGCCATTTAGAGTATTTGGCTGGTGCCAAACAGTGTTTTATATATACTATTATTTATATTTGTCCTTAGAACAATATTATCAAATAGGTATTATGATTCCCATTTTACAGAACAGGAAACTAAGGTTTAGAATGTTAAGTACCTAACCTGAGATAATACTTCTAAGCAAGTAGCAAAGTCGGGATTCGGTATCATGGCCCTCTTGTACCACCTATGCTGTGCCTTGTCACATAACCATTTCAGGTTTTGTCTTAATACTTAGCACATAGACCTGTCTGTAAGCCTGGGATGATATCTGCAGCTGATGCCCCAAGGGATTACAATAACCTAATAACCTTTGGAGAAATGTTATGTGCCACCCCTGGATATATTGCTCTTGGAAAGCTCTCTGGGGTAGTGGACAGCTTGCATCACCCAAGGCCCAAATGCCCATTGGCATTATCAGGATGATGAGCTACAAAATCAGTCCATGCAGAGTGACATGTTAACTCACCCACAAAGTGTAGGAAGAAACCACAATTCAAATATAACCAACTGAATGGTGTCAGCAATCACATTGACACAGCAAGTTGTGTGTGTGTGTGTGTGTGTGTGTGTGTGTGTGTGTGTGTGTGTGGTAGAATGGATATGTACTTGGGGGAGGAGAGAATAAGGGGATTCAGGGTCAATTTTTCTGGTTACTACATTATATACATGTAGTATATGTATACACTACATAAATATACATCATTATATATATATATATGCAATATATGTGTGTGTGTAAAACACATTTGTAAATAAAATAAAATTTAAAAAGTATATAAAATACCATATTGAGGAACCTATGCTTTTAAAAATTATTCACTAGTGCATTCAGTAAGCTGATATTCTGTGGTCATATATATTGGGTTAAAAATATTTATTAGGAATTTCTAATGAGTCAGGTACTATTCAGGGAACCAAATAACAGTGAACCAAACATAATCTCTACTTTCATGGAATTTAAACTCCAGTGCTCAGAGACAGATGACAAAGAAATATGTAATTGGCCAGGAGACGCAAAGTACTAATAGGAAAGATGAAGCAGGCTGAGGGGTAGAGCGTAGTGGTGGCACAGCGCGCTATTTAGAGGGTGGCCAGGGAAGCCTCTCCAAGAAGGTGGCATTTGAGCAGAGAGTTGCATGGAGTGAGGGAACCCAGCAGGGATGCAGTTCAGTATCTGGGGGACACGGAAATTGTAAGTGCAAATGCCTGAGCCTGCCATGGGCTTGGTGTGCTTCATGAAGGACAAGGAAGGTAGAGGGACAAGGGTGGAGGCAGTAAAGGTAGTAAGAGATGAGTCAGAGAGATCTCAGAGGGAAACACATTTTCAGGGCCTGGTAGGCTATGGTGAGGACTTTAGAATTCATCCTGAGCTGAGAAGTCATCTCCCTATTAATGCTTTGTTATGGGGTGCAATGCAGAAATCAGTTGTGGGAAAAAAATGGCAAAGGCAGAGAAAAAACAGCAAGGTTGTTGTGAAGGGGCAAATTAAGGAGTTGTACACATATTTTAATGCTCTTTATCTCTGAGTCAGAGTCTCACAATCTAACCTTCTTTGTAAAAAGGAGCTCCAAACAGACTTTTGCAGAGTCAAAAAGAGTCTGCACTTTTCCAGGAATCCTCCTTTTTGAATTTCTAGAAATTGTGGACATACACATGAAAAAACTAAACAAATACATTAAAAAAAAAAAAAGCTAACCTTCTTATTAAATGAGTCATTTGCCATTGCTTCCTTTCAAGGTTAAGATATGTGGTCTAACACTTTGAACCACCCTATTCCATAATAAACTATTTGCATTGTAATTACCAGTGGGAATCAGGTGTTGAGGAAAGTCAGGTACATTTTGAGGTCTTTGGGGATCAGGCCCATGAAGGAAACATAGGAATGTATTCTCTGGACGTTAGAGATGGAAGTGGATCAATAATGTGGAAGAGTCCAGCATGAATACACAATAGCCAAGTATATTCAGGGCTTTCTTTTTTTTTTTCCTTCCTTTTGGTATCGTGTGCTCTACGCATGGTACATGGACTTTAAAATGAGAGGAGGAATACCAAAAGCAGTTTATCCTTTTATTGACAATGCTGAAATGGTTTAATTGGCTTAATCCCAGAAGTACAAGAGTACTTCTGCTGTGATGTTTCTATTTTTTCTTAAAAATTACATGTTAATCATGAGACCAGAGAACTTTCGTTCTTAAAATAATTCTTAAATTAATTGAGGTTTGATTGTCAAGCAACAAGAATATACACTTTTTAAGTAACTGCACATTTTAAATTTTTATTAAAATCTCTTTGGAAGTATTTCCTAATGATGGTTAACCATGCTACTATGGCACCTCCGGTAGGTAGCATTATATTTTGAGGGGCAGCAAAATAAAGAATAAAAAGGATGGGATTTGTACAGAGCAACTCCTGTTTCAAATTCTGGCTTTGTAGTGTTTTAGCTATATGGCTGGTAAAAGATGTTAAAGATAGTAACTTGAAGTTTTAGTTATTGGTAAATTATTTGCAATTTATCTTTGGAAGATGTGATTTCTGATCTTGGCTGTGTATCAAAATCACCTTAGCTCCTTAAATCACTGATTTCATAATACTATTTTGGGGTCTAACTGGATCAGAACCACTTGGAGCACATTATGGGAAATTTTTTGTTTTAAATACAGACTTATAGTCCTACAAAGAAGATTCTGAATGAGACTCAGGAATCTGTAGTTTTTCAAAAGTGTTTCAGGTGATTTGATGAGTATAAGAGTAGGAAACAATCCTTTAAGTTACTTTTATGATCTGTAAAATGGGCCTGTCATCAAATTTTTATTATCTTGATCTATATTTCTCTCCCAAATTAAATATTTGTAGGAATGCCACAATCCACCTGTTTAAAAGCTTAGAGAATATATATCCTTTGATTATTAGTTTGAATGAAATTAACAAGGGCAGAAAGCTTGAAAGACACTGAAAATATAATTCCAGTAACAAAAATGACTTTGAGCACATACAATATTCAAAATGCTAGGATATTTGGAGAATAAAATATTTAAAATGTATTGAAAGAATATATTCTAAATGTCTTTTAGGCATTAGGCAAAGACCTGGAGATATAAACATGAGGAAGCTACAGCCCCTGCTCATGAGGAATTTATAACCTGATAGCAGGAGAATAGGCATATCCCAAACACTGTAGCAGAAGAGTATTCACAAAAGAGATTGTTTAATGCTATCAGGAGAATCTGATAAGGAGGGAGAATAGACCTGTCCAAGCACCTGTGAGAAGAACAGACACAAAGAGATTCTTTAATTCCACATATGGGATTGAGAACAAATTTTATAAAAGAAGTGATCCTTAACTGAAATTTTCAAAGATGAAGAGATATTCTTCAAGGAGACAAAAAGAAAAAAAGGTCAATAGAGGAAGCACTGTGAACCAGGAGATGGGTGTGAAATAGCAGAATGCCAGGGAGCAAGCACAAGTGGTTCTATAGGCTGGACTGCAGGGTGTGACAGGGAGGGCCGGCAAGACACAAACTCCGACAAGGGGAGAAGGGAAGACTGGCTTTAAATAATGGAGACCCTCCCATGCCACTGATGTCAGAGGCAATGGGAACCTGTTATACAGATCTGAGTACAAAATAAAATGATCAAATTTGTAATTTTGAAAGACCCTTGCAGCCGTGGTGTGAAAGGGAGATGGGAAGAGTGGAGAATAGAGACAGGAAGACTAACCAGTTAGAAGGCTGTGACAATAGCCTGAGCTAGAAATGACAAACAGCTGAGCTAAGGAAGCAGAAGTGAGGATGGGGAGCAGGGAATGGATAAGAGAGATGTTACGGAGGCACAGTTCACAACAGTCACTGATACGATGAAGGAGACAAAAGTAATGCATGAAGAATGGCAAGGTTTCTGGCTGTGTACATTAAACATGAAAAGTTGTTTGTTTTTTTAAAGTATTTGTTTGTTTTATTTATTTATTTAGGCTGTGTTGGGTCTTCGTTTCTGTGCGAGGGCTTTCTCCAGTTGTGGCAAGCGGGGGCCACTCTTCATCGCGGTGCGCGGGCCTCTCACTATCTCGGCCTCTCTTGTTGCGGAGCACGGGCTCCAGACGCGCAGGCTCAGTAGTTGTGGCTCACGGGCCCAGGTGCTCCGCGGCATGTGGGATCTTCCCAGACCAGGGCTTGAACCCGTGTCCCCTGCATTGGCAGGCAGATTCTCAACCACTGTGCCACCCGGGAAGCCCAAAAGTTCAGTTTTAAAAAATTATTTGGCTGATTTAAACTATTTTTCCATGCACTTATTTCATAGTTTCATGTATATGGCTTATAGCTGAAAAGCATATTAGATTAATAGAATATTTTAACTGAGTCCAAATCCCTCGTTTGGGGAATATGGTAGCACAGGGATCACAAAATCAAGCTATTAAGAAACATTTGTATGAGTACATTTGAAAAGTACATTTGTATGAGCTGTATATTTAGAGTTGTTCTGCAAATAACAAAAGATAGCCTTTGGTATTCTAGGTGAATCTTTTTGGTGGTATAATTTTTTAAAGAGTCTGATATTTTGATATTAATGATGTTAATCTATCCTTATTTGATTAAGCTCTTAAATTGATCCTGTGTGTTCAGGTGAGTCAGAAGGGCTGTTTAATAATCTGTGGAGTGCCTTAACATCCTGGGTGGGAAGGAAATGCATAAATTCAAAAGGGCATTATTTTTTTTACACTGATTGAATCTGAGAAACATAACATTCCTTTCACATTTGTTGAGTTGGCTGTGTAATTCACTTCTTTTATGCTAAATCCATTTTAAAATCTTCTCCTGAGTTAGTTGCAAAGGCAAAGGAGAAGTTGTATGGTCTTTTGCACTTCTAACAATCCCTGAATCTGAAAGCCAAAATGCTCAACAAGTAGAAATAAACATTTAGAAAGAGAAAAGTCAGCTCTGTTTTCTCCTGGGAACTATGGATGCTTATTTCATAGCACTAGGCACTTACATGGGCTTTTGTATTTAATTAAGTAGAGCTAGTGGGATTTTAAGGATCTCAAAGGATGGTTTCTATGGTAAAAATAGTACTATCCTTACCTGTCTACAGAGGTCTTTGTTGTCTGTAAATGCAAGTACTTTGGAAGAAAGAATACATTAAGCCTCATCAAAAATATAAACTTAGTGAGAGGAAGTTGTATCTGAACCTATAAGAGAGAGGAATGTATGTTGGAGGGTCAGTTGTGATTCTAGGGAAGTGATCACCGAGGATAGAAATTGGAGGGGGAGTAGAATCAGAGTTCAAGGGACTGCGAATTGAGAAGCACCTGGAATAATATAAAACTGGAGTCTGGTACATCAGTGAAAACTTCAGCCAGCCTGATAGAAAGTAATGGACTTTTATCAGGACACTAAGTTGAGGAACTGATGCTTCAAACTGATGAAAGCCTGGGCAGTGTTCAGAGGGGCAGGGGAGAGGGAGAGAGCATAAATGAGAACAGAAGGAACAGATGGGGAGAGAGAGAGAGAGAGAGAAAGAGAGTGTGAGTGTGTGTCCTGGGATGTTAGCCATTGATAAGCCTGCTCCTTACCTGGTGAAAGACGAAATTTAAAAAATGACCCAAAGTTGCTACCTAGGTGGCTGGGGTTTTATGGGTAACTCATATATAAAGTAAAAATAAAGTACATTCCAATTCTAATTTGTTCCAAATTTTATATCATGGTAGAATGTTTTAAAAGTAAAGGCTATTTTTTTCTGATTATAAATCAAAACCTACATATAGAGATAAATATTTGAATGAACAGAAAAAATATATATTAAATCAAATATTATCCTGAGATACAACCACTATTAACATTTTATTGTCACTCTTCAAAATGCAGGTGTGTTCCAATGGAAATCAAGTGAAATTGTATATCCTTCTTCTGTAACTGTATGCCATATACTTAAATAATATTAAAATTTAAAATTCAACCAACCTACTAAGGATAAGAAATTGGATCAATTTAAAATCAGACTAGCTGATTGCTAGTATTACCTAGAAATAAATACATTAACCACTTAGCTTCCTTTTCCTTAGATAATGAGATCAACCACAATAACCTCTGTCCACTGGAAAACTGCCACATTACACTGGTTTTGTTAGAAAAAATTTCTTTCCCTATCTGCCAGAATAGTTAATATAAAAACCATAAATATAAGAATCTACAGTGTCCTTACTGTGAATGGTTCCTCCTTCAATGTGGTGACTTTGTGCAATGCACAACATATACTTCCTTATATAGGCTACCACACAAGCCTCTCAATCCTAGCACTGTCTTTTTTCAATGTTTATTGTTCACTTTATGAGTCAAAAGCATAAATTAAAATACTGTATGGCTTATTTGGAGATACAGTAAACAACATTCTTCTTCTGCAAATTAACCTAAACCTGAAGAAAGGAGACCCCAGTAGAAAATATTAACTATTGTCCTTGCATTAATATTTACCCATTTCTCAGTGACTACAGTGACTATTTATTTTCTCTTAAGAACATCTCTGATAATTTTAAAGTTAAATAACAAATGGTTCCGGTCCCCTCCTGACTAACCATGTAACATCAGTATCAATCCACGTTTGGAACCAAATGCATATTACCTGTTTATGTTATCAACATCATTGTTTGTGCATTGGTCAGCCCTCTATATGAATTATCTCATCATGTAAATATATAAGCACTAACACTTACTATATGCATACTCTGGGACAAGTTATTTAAGCTCTCTGAATTTCAGCTTCCTCATTTACATAATGGAGAAAATATTGACCTTGTGGTGTTGTTGGAAGAATTAAAGGAAAGATATTATTCTAAATGTGCCAATAAGTGCCTCCTGTCTTCAGAGAAAATGGGGCCCCATCCACAGATCTTGCTGAAGAGGTAGACCTAAGCATAATATTGTCCTCTCAGCCATAGACATTTGGTTCACAAGTCACTTGGTATATGTGAAGTTGAACCAATCAGATGCTCTCTCTGAGAAACTAGCACATTGAAACACTGGACGATCTAAGTTAAATAAACTACAGAAATTGACTAACATGGTCATGAATTTAGAGCCAATGAAAATAACAAAAGCATAGTAATGCAACAGTATACCAGACTCTGAAAGGGAGGCCATGGGTAGGCAGATAGTCTCTTCCTGATAGAATGGAGCAGATATGCAAATAGAATCATTGGAAAAAGAGGTAGAAAGAAAGGAAAAGAGAAAGAGAGAGGGAAAGAAGATAGAGAGAGGGAGAGAAAAACAGAGGAAGAGGGAGGGAGGGAAGGAAGGAAGGAAAAAAAAAACTTAGTCCCAGAGGAATAAAAATGGAGTAGTTGTCTGACTGTTTTCCATTTCACATGAGGTCTTGGAGATAACAAGGCTACACTTCCAAACAGAATTTCCTATACCTTTCCAATAAATTCTCCTCTGAGGTTGAGTTTGTTGGAATGGCTTTCTAATCCAAACAATCCCTTATCTGATGAAAAGAGCATAGCACCATTTCTAGCACACACTAGATACTCGATAAGTGGAAGTTGTCGCTAAACAAAACTCTAAACCCAAAGAGCAAGGAAGACAATACAACTATCGTTGACTTTAATTTTTTAAAAATCCATCATGTAAACCACATAAATGAAATATTTTCTGTTAAGCCAAATTGTCTTTGCCAGAAATGATACTAGGTCTTATTTTGGCTTCCTGTAAATCCAATCCAAGCATAAAGGAAACACAGTCCTGTCCTTTACCCACTCCTTGTACACCTATTGAAAAATTTGTAAACACTTACAAGATTCAGTGCCATAATGATCACAAAATTGATACAGACTGCAGCAGCAGAAGTTGCAAACTGCCAGTGTTGTTTGATGAAATTCCACTTGAATGATGCAAACTGTTCCATGACAATCAGGCGATACACCACGACTGCAAACACTGCAGTGATCACCAGAGAAATCTATAATATGGGAGACCAGAGGAGACATCCACATTGTGCATCATTAACAAAACAAAAGCAACACCATATATCCAATACACTGACACCAAAAGCTAAAAAATTTACTTTTCCAAGAAAGCATAAGTAAATTTAAAATTTCCTTTAAGGAACTAAGTTTCATTAGAGTCAAAATAAATGGTATAAGATTCAGTTGTTTCAGTGGGATATGCTGTTCAAATCTCCACTTTCACATGACTGTTTGGTTTTAAAACAAAATGTCTAATTTTAGGATGACCATATAATTTCCATTTTATCTTAGATGATCTTTGTTTCTCCCAAAGAGTGCTTTATTTAGGGATATGCACAAAGTCCCTTTGTAATTATTCTGTGACCTGCTGTGATTTTTATTTTGTTTAATAGTATGTATGTACTACCAAGGTACTGAACAGGATACAGTTTCTTACATCCTCAGGGTCACAAAATGAGTTGGTATCGTACAACGTCTTTCTAAACCTGGAATCCCACATTCTGAGATTTATGGTTATACTTTACCATGAAGAATATTCCTGAGATAGAAACAAGAAGACGAGTGACTTTGTCTGAGGAAGGCTGATGCGGCTCAGGTTTTCCACTGATGGGATTCACTCTCTCCATCTTGTAATACTTTGCTTCAAACTGGGGACGAAGCGTTTCCTATGAGAAAAACTAAAGTTAACTAAATATCTGTCATAAATTTTTTAAAAGTCCAATATTTAATAAATTTCTGGAATTTGGCCTACTTTTATATCAAGTCTTGGCAAAGAAGCAAATTGTAAAAAATTAGATGAAAGTTATTTTAGGGTTTATTTAACCCTAAACTATATTTTAATTAGCACGGTTTTCCACTAATGCAATTTAAGGAAACATCATAGAAGTGCTTCGAAAAAATTACACGTTTCATCATTGATCTTTACTGTCTTCATAAAATAAGAATCTTGTTAGTAAAAAAAGTCAAGTAAAAATTGAATGGTGTTTAGCTGCTTCCTGCTTGGACATTAAGGACAGTGAATGATTTTCTGTACCATATGTTATTCCAGTTTCCTTATCTCCTGGTTTCTTAACATCTTACCTCCTCTTCTTCCCATTCAATAAGGTCCCAAGTATAGGTCAGTGTACTTCTTCTCCTTTTCCAAAACTCCAGGAAGACTGTGGCTAAAGATAATAATAATATTATTATTATTACAATTCTTTACCTGACCATATCCCACTCTGTCATCATTGCCTTTCTTCTTGTATTGATGCATTCACATCCTATTATTAAATAATTAAAATTAACTACATTTGTATTAAATTTATACAGCTGGAATATTTTTTCCCTTACCCTCTTCTCCCTATCTGTGTAACTGCTATCAGCATGCACTCCTGATGGGGAGTTTTTTTTTTTTTATAAATTTATTTTTGGCTGCATGGGGTCTTCGTTGCTGCATGCGGGCTTTCTCTAGTTGTGGTGAGCGGGGGCTATTCTTCGTTGCAGTGCAGGTGCTTCTCATTGCAGTGGCTTCTCTTGTTGTGGAGCACAGGCCCTAGAGCGTGGGCTTCAGTAGTTGTGGCACACGGGCTCAGTAGTTGTGGCTCGTGGGCTCTAGAACTCAGGCTCAGTATTTGTGGCACATGGGCTTAGCTGCTCCATGGCATGTGGGATCTTCCCAGACCAGGGCTCGAAACCATGTCCCCTGCATTGTCAGGTGGATTATTAACCACTGCGCCACCAGGGAAGTCCAAGAGTGATTCTTTTTATTGGAATACATAAGCAGAGATTTTTGTTACAATAGCATGATCTTGATCTTGTGAAACTGGGTTGGAGATGAAGCTGGAGATAAGAGGCCTTCAGTGGAAAAAGGAACTTTGTTGTCAGGGGAAAGCAGGGCTTCATGTGCATCAATGGAGGTAGAGAGTATTTTGGAAAATCTGAAGATGATACCCCATAATTCTGCTCCTTAGCAACTATGCATTGTATTTATTTTTTCACTCCTACCTCTCTGACTATAATGACATACTTTTCTCAACGTTACAAAAATTTCAAAGATGCACATGCTGCATCCATCCCTTGTACTTCCATTTCTCATGTCCATTTCCAGTGGCTTCCCTCTGTGATCTAAAGTCAAGGGCACAGAGTAACAGAATCATAGGGTCAAGCACGTAAGAGAGGTAAGATTCTGTATGTAGTTTGTTCCAAGTTATTTTAAATTCACAGACAACAAGGCCCAGAGTCACTGACATACATCACTGACCTTGTCCAGAAATCTGCCAAAGCATCTACAACAGTTTATTACACTTTTTTCTGTACCTGCTTTTCCCCACACTTGAAGGTAAGTTTCTTGAGACCCTTTTTTCCTTAGCATTTTTAGTACTTGGCACACTGAAAATGCTCAATAAAAGTTTGTTAAATTGAACTGAATTACTGAATAGAATTCAGTGATTGTGACTAACTCCTTGGGGGAGTGTTCTTTGCATTATTCTAGAGGTTTTCAAATTATGCTCTATGGAATTTCACTAAAGACATTGGAAGAAAGAGAGTCACTCACCAGAGAAGGCCCTTCTTTTTTAAATATATATATTGAGCAATCATGTTCAATTTTATTTGGAAAAATAATTATTGTTTAAAAAGTTTTAAAAACTACTTCACTGTACTTCAAGGTGGGGGAGTGGCTAATGAGAGGGGCAACAGGGGCAAGAGGTCAATTCCAAACACAAATGAAGTTAAGTATGTCTGAATATGGAGTCCAAAAAAGAATTCCAAGTATTGTTTTCATCAGAAGAGATAAAAATTTAAAGCTTTCTCAAAAGGAGACCCAGCTGAAACGAGAGTATATCAGAGCAACCTCTCTGCCATAGCCAATTTGTACAACACCCAAGAACTACTGAAGAATCCTCCATTCCCTAGATTTGTTTTCAGCAACATCTGCAAGCATAATGCGCTTTCCCCACATGGTATTGCAACATCACTGTACATGAGTTAGAAATAGAAACCTCACTAAACAGGTTCTACAATTAATAGAAGGGCCATAAGTGTGGGACATTTTAAATTTCCCTGCCTAGGGTAAGTTACTGATTTTCTGGTTAATGCCTCACAGCCATACAATTAGTAGAGTTTTCTGCATGAGTATCTAGTAGACTATTGATTAGTAGACGAATCAATATAAAGAGCCTATACATATGTGTGAAACAGCAGATTTTGAATATTTGGGCTGAACTGTACTTGACACAGCCTCAACTGGTTAGTTATAGAACTGGCTAGTCAAGACCTACTTTTAAATTTCCTCTTTGTCTAAGGACATGGAATCTCTCTCTAACTTTACTTCCAATTTCCCTCTCCTTCTTCTCTCTCTCTAAAAACACTAAGTAAGAAATAAAATAACAAGCATCTGAGTTTTAAGAACATGAGAAGGCCAGCATTTGAACTATAATCACTGAAAATCTTCACCAGTTTCTAAAATCAGACTTCATAATTTTTCCCCTAAGCAATTTCATGTAGAAAGAAGAAGCTACACATAAATAGCACCGTGCTATATTAAAATAGAACTCTCACTACAGTCTTGACCAGAGCAGACTCTTAAATTTGATGTAATGTGTCTCTCTAAGCTAACTCTTCCTGTCAGTATGGTATTGGCATTTGTACATTAAATACACATTCAGTAGCATTTGTTCACATTAAAATGGATACTCTCACCTGAATTGCTAAACAATTAGGTGTCTACACAAATAAGCTGTCAGCTTTTCGCCATGTATTTTTTATAAATACAATGTAATCTTTTTAAAGTTCTGTATTGATTTTTCTCAGGACTTTTCCTCATCTTACCATTCAACTATTTGATATACTTTCTTTACTTAACTCTGTTGAACATTTTCTGATTATAAATGTAACACCAACAAAAATAACTGGAACAACTCCTGTATTATTCACTTCTGAAATACAGGAGTCTAGGAGGGCCTGCCATTTACTAGGCTTTCAATAAATGTATGCTGAATGAGTGAATTAAACTGTAAAGAACAGAAGTCACCTACAATTCCACCATTCATAAATAGTCACTATTGCAATTTAGGTAATCCCATCCAAAGTATTTTTCTTAAGAAGTATACTTAGGACTGATATATCGCTGATACTCAGAGATATAGCCATATAGGTTGTTCATTTACAACAGGAAAAACAAAAAACTGATTCATAACTGAACCCTCTAAAGGTGTCATATTCCTCACAGGCTGGCCCTTCTTCCATAGGAAACCTTCAGCAGGATGAAGTATACGTAGAATTAACCCTTGGAACAGCGCTGGCCTCCAGGAAAGTGCTCCAGAACTAAAGTCTATATCCATTCTGATTGGCCAGTACAGAGCCTTAAAAACTCTTAAATATTTGCTCACTTTATAAGCATCCCCCTAGAACTGGATACTTAGAACTGTACTTAGCACCGTAGATGAATGATGACAATAATATAAGAAATTACTAACTTCACTTTTATAATAAATACAATTTATCTTCTTGATCAAGTTATAATGACCCTCAAAAGACCATCTAGGAATGGCAATGTGGTGCTGGAGAAAGAGCATGGCTTGGGGTACAAATGTTCTGGGTTTGAGAGTTGCCTGTATTCTTTTCTAATTGTGTGACCTTGGACAAATGACTAAACAATGATAAGCCTTTGTTTTCACAACTTAAAAACAAGAATAGTAAAATTGTCTTTATGGCAGTGTTGTACAAATTAACTGAGGTATACTTTGTAAGTGGTCTAACTATGCTTAATTCATTTTAAGAGTATAATAAATTATAATGACCCATTTTTTTCAACATTCTGTTCGTTGTTATACATAGGGAACTTTGTAGACAAAGTTCTTGGCTTACATTGTATAAAGATACTGTATATTCTTCTGCAGGAAATATGGGCTATTGTCAATTATTTATATTTTGATTGTTTCACTTCTATAAAAATTCAGTCATAATTGTCATAACACTTTCCATCTTTTGCTGGTGACACAGCAAACAGCTTATATTGCCCTTTTTCTTCTTTTGTATTTAAGATGGTAAAGCTGCCTCTAGAGTAAATAATTCAATTCGAAATTATTTTTTGAGAGCACGATGTTTGTCTATTCTCAGATAGAGCATACCAAAAAAATGAAAATGAGTTGCATCATAGTCCCAAAGAGGAAGAAGAGAACTAGTATTTACTGAGCACTTTCAAGATCCCAGACTTTGTGCTAGATGTTTTTAATTGACTCCTATTATTTCCACAACAACCCAGGTGAAATAAAGATTATTAATCTCCTTCAGTAGAGAAGCAAATCGAAACTCCTGGAGGTTAAGTTACCTGAGGAAGTCCCTTGGCTGAAATTCACACCCAGATCCAAACACTGACCTTTCTCTATGCCAAAGGAAAAATTATTTTTAAACATGGTTTGGGATAGAACTTTTTGAGCTACATAATTTGCAACATCCTTCTGGGAAGAAATTAGCATTATAGACAAAAGGTTTAAGCAAATTTCTAATAGACCTAAATGAGACTGAGAACTTCTGGGAGGTTAGCTGCTCAAACACCAAGCGGTCCATCAATCAGAAGTCTACAGTCTTTTGGGGGGACTTTCAAGATGGCAGAGGAGTAAGACATGGAGATCACCTTCCTCCCCACAAATACATCAAAAATACATCTACATGTGGAACAACTCCTAGAGAACACCTACTGAACACTACCAGAAGACCTCACAATTCCCAAAAGGCAAAAAAATCCCCATGTACCTGGGTAGGGCAAAACAAAAAAGGAAAAACAGAGACAAAAGAATGGGGATGGGACCTGCACCTCTGGGAGGGGGCTGTGAAGGAGGAAAAGTTTCCACACACTAGGAAGCCCCTTCACTGGCGGAGATGGTGGGTGGCAGGGGGGAAGCTTTGGAGACATGGAGGAGAGCGCAGGAACAGGGGTGCAGAGGGCAAAGTGGAGAGATTCCCACACAGAGGATTGGTGCCGACCAGCACTCACCAACCTGAGATGCTTGTCTGCTCACCTGCTGGGGGGGGTGGGGGCTGGGAGCTGAGGCTTGGGCTTCAGAGGTCAGATCCCAGGGAGAGGACTGGGGTTGGCTGCGTGAACACAGCCGGATGGGGGCTACTGCGCCACAGCCAGCTGGGAAGGAGTCCAGGGAAAAGTCTGGAACTGCCTAAGAGGCAAGAGACCATTGTTTTGGGGTGCACGAGGAGAGGGGATTCCTCCCCAGTGTGCCCACAGAAGGCAGAGCACTTCCTAAATGAGCTCCAGAGACAGGCGTTAGCCGCGGCTATCAGATCGGACCCAGAGACAGGCATGAAACGCTAACGCTGCTGCTACAGCCACCAAGAATCCTGTGTGCAAGCAAGGGCACTATCCACAACCCTCCCCCAAGGAGCCTGTGCGGCCCACGACTGCCAGGGTCCCGTGACCAGGGACAAGTTCCCTGGGAAAACACACAGTGCACCTCAGGCTGTTGCAACGTCACATAGGCCTCTGCGACCTCAGGCACACCTGGCATTCCAATTATAACTACTGTACCCCTCCCTCACCCCAGCCTGAATGAGTAAGAGCCCCCTAATCAGCTGCTGCTTTAACCCTATTCTGTCTGGGTGGGAACAGAAGCCTGAGAGCAACCTACATGCAAAGAGGGGCCAAAACCAAAGCTGAACCTCCGGAGCTGTGGGAACAAAGAAGAGGAAGGGAAGTTTCTCCATGCAGCCTCAGGAGCAGCCAATTAAATCCCCACAATCAACTTGATGTACACTGCATCTGTGAAGAGACAACGAATCATCCCAAAATTGAGGTGGTGGACTTTGGGAGCAACTGTAGATGTGGGGCTTGCTGTCTGCAACCGATTTGTTTCTGATTTTTATGTTTATCTTAGTTTAGTTTTTAGGGTTTGTTATCATTGGTGGATTTGTTTATTGGCTTTGTTGCTCTCTTCTTTTGTCTTTTATTATTATTATTGTTTTTATTTTAATAATTTTTAAAATTTATTATTATTATTTTTTCCTTCTTTTTTTCTCCCTTTTCTTCTGAGCCGCCTGGCTGATGGGGTCTAAGTGCTCCAGCCTGGTGTCAACCCTGAGCCTCTGAGGTGGGAGAGCCAAGTTCAGGACATTGGACCACCAGAGACTTCCTGGCCCAACATACTATCAATCAGCAAGAGCTCTCCCAGAGATCTCTGTCTCAACGTGAAGACCCGGCTCCACCCAATGGCCAGCGAGCTCCAGTGCTGGACGCCCTATGCCAAACAACTAGCAAGACAGGAACGCAACCCCACCCATTAGCAGAGAGGCTGCCTAAAGTCATACTAAGTTCACAGACGCCCCAAAACAAACCACCAGACGCAGTCCTGCCCACCAGAAAGACAAGATCCAGCTGCACCCACCAGAACAGAGGCACCAGTCTCCTCTACCAGGAAGCCTAAACAAGCCACTGAACCAACCTCACCCACTGGGGGCAGATACAAAAAACAATGGGAACTACGAACCTGCAGCCTGTGAAAAAGGAGACCCCAAACATAGTAAGTTAAATAAAATGAGAAGACAGAGAAATATGCAGCAGGTGAAGAAGTAAGGTAAAAACCCACCAGACCGGGCTTCCCTGGTGGCACAGTGATTGAGAGTCTGCCTGCCAATGCAGGGCACACGGGTTCGAGCCCTGGTCTGGGAGGATCCCACATGCCGCGGAGCAACTGGGCCCGTGAGCCACAATTGCTGAGCCTGCGCGTCTGGAGCCTGTGCTCTGCAACAAGAGAGGCCGCGATAGTGAGAGGCCCGCGCACCGCGATGAAGAGTGGTCCCCACTCGCCGCAACTAGAGAAAGCCCTCGCACAGAAACGAAGACCCAACACAGCCATAAATAAATAAATAAAAATTAAAAAAAAAAAAAAAAAAAAACCCACCAGACCAAACAAACGAAGAGGAAATAGGCAGTCTACCTGAAAAAGAATTCAGAGGAATGATAGTAAAGATAATCCAAAATCTTGGAAATAGAATAGAGAAAACACAAGAAACGTTTAACAAGGACCTAGAAGAACTAAAGAGCAAACAAACAATGATGAACAACACAATAAATGAAATTAAAATACACTAGAAGGAATCAACAGCAGAATAACTGAGGCAGAAGAATGGATAAGTGACCTAGAAGATAAAATAGTGGAAATAACTATCGCAGAGCAGAATAAAGAAAAAAGAATGAAAAGAATTGAGGACAATCTCAGAGACCTCTGGAACAACATTAAATGCATCAACATTCGAATTATAGGGCTCCCAGAAGACGAAGAGAAAAAGAAAGGGTCTGAGAAAATATTTGAAGAGATTATAGTTGAAAACCTCCCTAACATGGGAAAGGAAATAGGCAATCAAGTCCAGAAAGTGTAGAGAGTCCCATACAGGATAAATCCAAGGAGAAACACGCCAAGACACATATTAATCAAACTATCAAAAATTAAATACAAAGAAAAAATATTAAAAGCAGCAAGGGAAAAGCAACAAATAACATACAAGGGAATCTCCATAAGGTTAACAGCTGATCTTTCAGCAGAAACTCTGCAAGCCAGAAGGGAGTGGCAGGACATATTTAAAGTGTTGAAAGGGAAAAACCTACAACCTACTCTACCCAGCAAGGATCTCATTCAGATTTGATGGAGAAACTAAAACATTTACAGACAAGCAAAAGTTAAGAGAATTCAGCACCACCAAACCAGTTTTACAACAAATGCTAAAGAAACTTCTCTAGGCAGGATACACAAGAGAAGGGAAAGACCTACAAAAACAAATGGAAAACAATTAAGAAAATGGTAATAGGAACATACATATCAATAATTACCTTAAATGTAAATGGATTAAATGTTCCAACCATAAGACATAGACTGGCTGAATAGATACAAAAACAAGACCCATATATATGCTGTCTAAAAGAGACACACTTCAGACGTAGGGACACATACAGACTGAAAGTGAGGAGATGGGAAAAGATATTCTTTGCAAATGGAAATAAAAGAAAGCTGCAGTAGCAATTCTCATATCACACAAAATAGACTTTAAAATAAAGACTATTACAAGAGACAAATTAGGACACTCCATAATGATCAAGAGATCAATCCAAGAAGATATAACAATTGTAAATATTTATGCACCCAACATAGGAGCACCTCAATATATAAGGCAAATGTTAATAACCATAAAAAGGGAAATCGACAGTAACACAATCATAGTAGGGGACTTTACCACCCCACTTTCACCAATGGACAGATGATCCAAAATGAAAATAAATAAGGAAACACAAGCTTTAAATGACATATTAGACAAGATGGACTTAATGGATATTTATAGGACATACCACCCAAAAATGAAAGAATACACAGTCTTCTCAAGTCTCATGGAACATTCTTCAGGATAGATCATATCTTGGGTCACAAATCAAGCCTTGGTAACTTTAAGAAAATTGAAATCATGTCAAGTACCTTTCCCGACCAAAACGCTATAAGACTAGATATCAATTACAGGAAAAAAACTGTAAAAAATACAAACACATGGAGGCTAAACAATACGCCACTAAATAACCAAGAGATCACTGAAGAAGTGAAAGAGAAAATACAAAAATACCTAGAAAAAAATGACAATGTAAACACAACAACCCAAAACTTACGGGATGCAGCAAAAGGAGTTCTAAGAGGGAATTTTATAGCAAAACAATCCTACCTCAAGAAACAAGAAAAATCTCAAATAAACAACCTAACCTTACATCTAAAGAAATTAGAGAAAGAAGAATCAAAAACCCCAAAGTTAGCAGAAGGAAATAAATCATAAAGATCAGATCAGAAAGAAATGAAAAAGAAATGAAGGAAACCATAGCAAAGATCAATAAAACTAACAGCTGGTTCTTTGAGAAGATAAACAAATTGATAAACCATTAGCCAGACTCATCAAGAAAAAAAGGGAGAAGACTCAAATCAACAGAATTAGAAATGAAAAAGGAGCAGTAACAACTGACACTGCAGAAATACAAAGGATCATGAGAGATTACTACAAGCAACTATATGCCATAAAATGGACAACCTGGAAGAGATGGACAAATTCTTAGAAAAGCACGACCTTCTGAGACTGAACCAGGAAGATATAGAAAACATAAACAGACCAATCACAAGCACTGAAATTGAAACTGTGATGAAAAATCTTCCAGCAAACAAAAGCTCAGGACCAGATGGCTTCACAGGAGAATTCTATTAAACATTCAGAGAAGAGCTAACACCTATCCTTCTCAAACTCTTCCAAAATATAGCAGAGGGCGGAACACTCCCAAACTCATTCTATGAGGCCACCATCACCCTGATAACAAAACCAGACAAAGATGTCACAAAAGAAGAAAACTACAAGCCAGTATCACCGATGAACATAGATGCAAAAATCCTCAACAAAATACTAGCAAACAGAATCCAACAGCACATTAAAAGGATCATACACCATGATCAAGTGGGGTTTATCCCAGGAATGCAAGGATTCTTCAATATATGCAGATCAATCAATGTGATACACCATATTAACAAATTGAAGGAGAAAAAACATATGATCATCTCATTAGATGCAGAAAAAGCTTTTGACAAAATTCAACACCCATTTATGATAAAAACCCTCCAGAAAGTAGGCATAGAGGGAACCTGTCTCAACATAATAAAGGCCATATACAACAAACCCACAGCCAACATCGTTCTCAATGTTGAAAAACTGAAACCATTTCCTCTAAGATCAGAAACAAGACAAGGTTGCCCACTCTCACAACTATTATTCAACATTGTTTTGGAAGTTTTAGCCACAGCAATCAGAGAAGAAAAAGAAATAAAAGGAATGCAAATTGGAAAAGAAGAAGTAAAACTGTCACTGTTTGCAGATGACATGATACTATACATAGAAAATCCTAAAGATGCTACCAGAAAACTCCTAGAGCTAATCAATGAATTTGGTAAAGTAGCAGGATACAAAATTAATGTACAGAAATCTCTTTCATGCTTATACACTAATGATGAAAAATCTGAAAGAGAAATTAAGGAAACACTCCCCTCCCATTTACCATTGCAACAAAAAGAATAAAATACCTAGGAATAAACCTACTTAAGGAGACAAAAGACCTGTATGCAGAAAACTGTAAGACACTGATGAAAGAAATTAAAGGCGATACAAACAGATGGAGAGATACACCATGTTCTTGGATTGGAAGAATCAACATTGTGAAAATGACTATACTCCCCAAAGCAATCTACAGATTCAATGCAATCCCTAAAAAACTACCAATGGCATTTTTCACAGAGCTAGAACAAAAAATTTCACAATTTGTATGGCAACACAAAAGATCTCAAATAGCCAAAGCAATTTTGAGAAAGAAAAATTGTGCTGGAGGAATGAGGCTCCCTGACTTCAGACTATACTACAAAGCTACAGTAATCAAGACAGTATGGTACTGGCACAAAAACAGAAATATAGATCAACGTAACAGGATAGAAAGCCCAGAGATAAACCCATGCACATATGGTTACCTTATCTTTGATAAGGAGGCAAGAATATGCAATGGAGGAAAGACAGCCTCTTCAGTAAGTGGTGCTGGAAAAACTGGACAGCTACATGTAAAAGAATGAAATTAGAACATTCCCTAACACCATACACAAAAATAAACTCAAAATGGATTAAAGACGTAAATGTAAGGCCAGACACTATCAAACTCTTAGAGGAAAACATAGGCAGAACACTCTGTGACATAAATCACAGCAAGATGCTTTTTGACCCACCTCCTAGAGAAATGGAAATAAAAACAAAAATAAACAAATGGGACCTAATGAAACTTAAAAGCTTTTGCACAGCAAAGGAAACTATAAACAAGATGAAAAGAAAACCCTCAGAATGGGAGAAAATATTTGCAAACAAAGCAACTGACAAAGGATTAATCTCCAAAATTTACAAGCAGCTCATGCAGCTCAATATCAAAAAAACAAACAACCCAATCCAAAAATGGGCAGAAGACCTAAATAGACATTTCTCCAAAGAAGATATACAGATTGCCAACAAACACATGAAAGGATGCTCAACATCACTAATCATTAAAGAAATGCAAATCAAAACCACAATGAGGTATCACCTCACACAGGTCAGAATGGCCATTATCAAAAAATCTACAAACAGTAAATGCTGGAGAGGGTGTGGAGAAAAGGGAACCCTCTTGCACTGTTGGTGGGAATGTAAATTGATACAGCCACTATGGAGAACAGTATGGAGGCTCCTTAAAAAACTAAAAATAAAACTACCATACGACCCAGCAATCCCACTACTGGGCACATACTCTGAGAAAACCATAATTCAGAAGAGTCATGTACCACTATGTTCGTTGCAGCACTATTTACAATAGCCAGGACATGGAAGCAACCTAAGTGTCCATTGACAGATAAATGGATAAAGAAGATGTGGCACATATATACAATGGAATACTACTCAGCCATAAAAAGAAACGAAATTGAGTTATTTGTAGTGAGGTGGATGGACCTCGATTCTGTCATGCAGAGTGAAGTAAGTCAGAAAGAGAAAAACAAATACCGTATGCTCACAGATATATATGGAATCTAAAAAAAAAAAAAGGTTCTGACGAATCTAGGGGAAGGACAAGAACAAAGACACAGATATAGAGAATGGACTTGAGGACATGGGGAGGGGGAAGGGTAAGCTGGGATGAAGTGAGAGAGGAACACTGACATATGTACAGTATCAAATGTAAAATAGATACCTAGTGGGAAGTAGCTGCATCACACAGGGAGATCAGCTCGGTGTTTTTTGAGCACCTAGAGGGATGGGATAGGGAGGGTGGGAGGGAGATGCAAGAGGGAGGGGATATGGGGATATATGTATATGTATAGCTGATTCACTTTGTTATACAGCAGAAACTAACACAACATAGTAAAGCAATTATACTCCAATAAAGATGTTAAAAAAAAAAAAAGTCTACAGTCATTTGATCTGACGCCATTTTTGTTTTGTTTGGAGTTTCAAAATGATTACTAACCATTCTCTTTTCTTATATGTCTCTACCAAGACCGAAATCTTTGCATTGGTCTTTTAGAGAACTTTTCTTTTGCAGTAAAACTCTAATAAAATATTGACACATGCTTATAACTTAATTGTCTGAAAAGACTATTTTTTTCCTTTATTAGACCACTATATCTGAATTTGTGAAGACGGACATGCAGAGGTAAGCATGATGCTTCTTGGTACACAATTCAAGCAAATACTCAGTTAGTCCAAGGATAATTAAATTGCTTATATTTACAACTTTGATGTGTCTAAAAGCTTCCTCTAGACATAGCCAGAATCTCTGACTTTTCCAGATATTGGGTGCTGGAGTGGCCGAGTGTTTTTGACAGTTGACTAATGGAATGTTGAGTCAGGTATACATTTATTTTGGGCTTAGTGAGATATGTTTATGTGATTTGCAGGTACTTCCAAGTGTTGTTCAATTATTGCTAATTATCCTAATGTAGCAATGGATTCTGAGGAAACTCCTCCAGTTCACATGCTGACTCTTTCAGGTGCCAGGCCAGGGGATATATGATGAAATGCACATGTTCTATGGTATCCAGCTCTGATAACGAAAGAGAAATAAGGTCTGAAATATATGGAGCCAGAAACTACTTTATGGAAATTATTTCACAAACTTCAAGTCATATATGAAACACACTAGAGATTTCCCCAAAGTTCCAACAATATTAAAAATGCACATGGCTTTATCAATAATAAATTATGAAGCAGAAATAAGATTTTCAAAACTGCCAATAATAAAAAAAATTTTTCAGTTAACTGTGCTAGAGGAAGAGGAAAGACTGAATTAGTTCTCTATTCTTTCTATGAAATATTTTTTTAAACATCATATGCAGAGATAATAAAAAATATGGATAAAAGTATAAGACAAAAAGCACTACAGAGATGTGTCAGGCATCTAGTTATTAAAATACTGTTATTTTTCTGGATTTTGATTTTACGTAGAATTTGAAGCTTTCTAAAGTTTGTAAATTTTTGATTGTTCCATTTACTTTCGTATCTCTTTTTATATTCATAATTTTGTATTCTTTTCTGGAAGAGAGATTCCAAAATTGTGTATTTCCTTCCAATGAATAGCTATCATGCATCAGACACATATGTGCCAGACATCCTACTAAATGTTTTTCACATATTTACTCATGAAATCCTCACAACAGCTCCATGTGCAAGAAATGATTGTACTGTACTGGTTTAAACTTTAAAGTATTCATTCAAAGAGGGAATTTACAACAACCCTAGGTGTATCTTGATAAGGATTCTCTTTTTCAATGTTTGAACTTAATTGTTATTGAGAAATGATAAAAACTAACTTTCTTAAGTTAATATAGTTATATTGTTTATAAAGAAAAGAAAAAATGCTTGGCCACGTGATTTTTATACTTTAATACTACATCAGTTAAAAATGTATTACGGAAAAGGCATTTCACCCCCTTTTGATCAGCCCATCGTTAAAAAGTTCTTCAACCTTGTATAAAATGCATTCATACTCTTCGAAAGTCTTTTTCTGTAAAAGAAGGATATTGGAATTTTAATGTAGATTACAATAAATGTTTTGATTGCAAATGCCATTAAAAAACAAATAAGGATTCTCTCCTGATACAACACAAAAATGTCTTCCCTTTTCTGTAGCTAAGAGCTTCTAGAACTGTCAGCTTAGTTAAACCCAATGTGTTTTCATTGTTCTCTACAAAATGTTTAGGTTGTTTATAGTCCTCTAAATGGATGAGAAAGCCACTTATTGTTATTTTCTGCCCATGAACTTAATGCCAAAATCCCCTTCAGGTCATGAATACGTTTGATTTTTCTCCTGCCCCTGCTTTTGAGCCAAGGAACCAATCTAGATTCTTCTTCAGAGTGTACAGACCTAGCCTAGGCATCTCCTTCTCTCCTCACTCGGACCCTCTCCAGGTCATGGCTCAGTGCTGAGAGCACTCAGCAAATAAACTCTGTTGCTACAAGGTTATTACTTAGTTATTCTAACTTTAGATCCAGAAAAAAAAAAAAATTAGAAATAACAGGATTATCTAATTACCCACCTTGATTTTTTTTTTTTTTAGAAAGGGTTAATAAATCACTTGGATCTTTTCCTAAAGGTGGTAAAATAAGTTATAATATTATCAATCTTCCAGTTTTGCCATTTTATTGTATTTAAACATAGTTGTAACTTCATTTAATTAAGTTCATATCAAAATAGATTACATAGTTGATAAACTGGGCAATAGCCATCTAATGAGGTTAGACTCTGTAATGAAATCAGGGTTCTAAAAGATGCAAACTTGTATAACAGAATACTCCATCATGCAGGAATGAATCAGTTGTGCGGTACTTCCACACAATGGAATATCATGTACTTGTTAAAGAGAGCAATATCATTTCCCAGCAGTCAGCTACTGCAGGGTTGGAAATTGTTTTAGGTGCCAGCAATAAGAGGCTTCCCTTCAGAACTCGTCTATCAGCAGGAGTCTAGAGGGAGCCCAGAACTCTCCATCTTGGCAAGATGCCCCCATCCCCATATCCTACACACACACCTTTCCCTATGTCATCACTCACAAGTGGGTCCCTCAGGACTAATTCATTCTGCCCCTTAACTGCGTACATATCAGTTACTTCAAGAAGACCAGAATTTCCAGATCATTCCTTACTCAGATTTTGATCCTCTAGTTCTAGGGAAATGGGAATTGCCTTTGTGATCCTCTCCCACTCCTTCCCAACTATTTGAGATGCTTTCAACTAGGCCCTCTTATTCAAAGTCATCAATAGCAAAGTCTTTAATGTTCCCTCACCTCCTTGCTGAACTGAAACCTGGGACATTCCTGAAACCTCACTTTCTATGTGGCAATCTCAGGTGATGGCTATTTGTGTCGAAGATGAGGTGGTGAATTTCTTGTTCCTCATTGCTGCTTCAAGGCTTTTTCTCTCCCTTCTCCTTAAAGAGTCACAGATTTGAGTCTCATATTATCAATCCATACTTCCTACTGTCTCTCTTTGTGGAAGTCATTTACCACTCCCTTGGAACACTTCCTCAAATTCTCTAAAGGTTTTTCAACTCTTGGCTGAGGGTAACTCTTATCAACATGACTCCCAAAATAAATTTTTGAAATTACAACATACACAGATAATATTTCTAGTATCTTGGCTTCTCAGTTCTTTGATGTTTATCTTCAGAGCTGTTTTCTCCTACTCTACCTTATGCCTGGTCCTCCCATGGCATAATTTTGATCAATGACTCCAAACCCTCCAAAATCTCCAATTATCACCTCCATCCTTGTAGCTCACTCCCTATAAACTCCAATTCCAGTAATCCCTTGGCCCAGATGTTTTCAATCCATTAACTTTTGACCCAGATTTTCAATCCATTCTCCCCATCACATTTTCACTGTCCTTTCCCACCCTTGTGCCCTCACTTTCTTCTCTATGTATCCTATTGATCAATCATTATACTGACTCACTTGCATATACCCTCAACTCTCTAGCTCTTCGAGGCTTCGATTAATGAAGTCACATTATTGTCACTGATGGACCTGAAAACAAAACCAGAATGTAGCTTGGGACCATGCCTCAGGTAAAACCGAAACATTGTTCTGGATCCAAAATGGTGTTATAGGATTTGTAAAATAAGATACCATTTTGGATCCAGAACAATATTTCAGTTTTATCTGAGGCATGGTGCCAAGCTACATTCTGGTTCTGTTTTCAGATCCATCAGAGACAATAATGTGACTTCATGTTCTGGAAACTCCACTGGTGAGTGGTTCCACCATTTCAGGCAAAGAGGCAGTAGTTCTTCTTCCACTATGTATTGTGAGGTTTAATTAATGGGTGTAAAGCAATTGGAGAGTTCCAGATGAAAGCCTCCATAGAAGGTAAGTACAACAAAAATTATGTAACCGTTGCATAATGTGTCATCTCAGCTGGCTCGGCTGATGAAGTTGTCAGGTGATTATCAGTTATTGTTGAGTTCCTCTGGAGAAACAAGGTCCAAAATGGGATTGGTCTTACCCAGAACATGGTATCATGGTGTATACCTGGAAATGTATCTCGGCAAGACTTGTTTGTTTGGCAAGAAATTACTTTTTAACTCCAACTCAGGTGCTTCCATAAAGGTGTCTGATCACAACTAAGTGAGCTAAGTAATAAGTGAGGCATTAAATTTATGCATAGTTTTCATTTTACAACTTTACTTCCAGATGTGCTCATGACAGGAAAGGTAAATAAGGTGTATCTCTAGGGTCAGTTCTAATCAATTGGTTAAGGTTGTCAGGAGGGCAGTAATGAAAAGGATTCTGAGGCCACACCTAGGGTCTTCAGAAAAGAGGGTCATTGGAGATGAACTTTGACTCTTGTGGCAGTGAAAGCAGAGTTGTAGCAAAAGTGCTTTGTAATTTCCTTGCCTGGTATAGGCCATAATTACTATGCTTAAGTAGAAAGTGGTAATGATATTCACACACATGTCTGGGAAAAATCCCTCAGGGTATGGTACACCCAATCCTGCTAAGTCATGTTCATTTCTCTAAGTACAGACATAAAATATTTATTCAGTTGGATTTTTTCCTAGTAACTAGCTAATCTGAAAATAACCAATTGATTTTTATTAAGCCATTGTTCAGTAAACAGTTATTTGATTAAACTGAACTTGCTTTTCTTCATACTAGTGCAGATACAGCTTAAATATCTTTTGAGTGAATATTTTCTAGGGTTTGGCTTAATTTCTAATCAAACTCTGAAGGGCCTTTGGGCTTCAGTAAGTTTGAAACTATAGGATTACCTTGTTCTTTCTTGGGGCCAATTAACTGGGCAGATTCTTTGCATTCAATTTGAGGCTCCTGAACCTTAGCTAAAGTTTCATTTTCTCTCTCAGCAGTTGGAAACCTATCTCCTTGCGCAACAGAAACTAAGCATGAACCTCAGGCGTACTGAGCTGAACAGACCTTGGCGCCAGTCCCCAAATACTGATGTGCAGAATCTCCCAGAAAGTGCAGTTTCACTCTTCTCCCTTTCATAAGCAGTGAAAGGAAGTGAAGGAAGTATGCCAGGTTGTTATTCAACTCTAGTATTTAATCAAGCATTACTCAGGCTCTTCTGAAACTCTCCGGCTTCTAAATTGAGAGGAAAAGCAAAGAAAACACAGGATGGAAACTATTTAATTGAGTTTAATTGAGCAGGCTCCTGGGATTACTCGGGATCACGTGGCCATTCTCAGCCAGACTCCAGTTACTCCGCAAACTTCCGGAAGTCCTGGTGATGATTTCTAACTTAATATTTCTCAGCTTTCTCAAGGATCCGATGCACATTAATCCACTTGGTGTTAACTGTGCCTTTCTATAAATCCAGTTTCAGTGCACTGCAGACACCACTTTCTCCATTCAGGTATTAAGTACACAAATAGGGCATCCCCACCACGGGAAAGAAAGATTTGTTTATGTGTTAGGAGGACAGCATGTGGCTGGCACCTGAGCGAAAGGTGCAGGGCTGACTATTTTGGTTTCCTCACCTGCAAAGGGGGAACCCAGCCTGTGTCAGAAATTCCTGATAGAGCAGGGACCATTACCAAAGTCTTTGTCCTTTTTTTTTTTTTCTTTTTTTCATTTAGGGCAAGAAATGTATGTCCTTTGTTTGCCAGCACTTAAGAGAACTAGCCTGTCCCAAAAGTCAAAGCAACCAACCTATGAAAACTGGAGGGTTGGGCTTTTTTTTTTCTTTTTTTTTTTTAAAGGCCTGAATGAGGTGATATCGTCATGCTGACAGCTGAGAAGCAGGTCAGTCAGGTTCTTGGGTGCTCTATTACACAAGCAAGATACGACCAGCCCCACCTAATTTTGTTTCTCCGGCACCCTCCTGCTCAGTGGGACATCAGCACACCTAACCCAGCTGCTTTCTCTAATGCAAGGCAGACTCCTTCCATCCAGAACAGCTGTGATACTTCAGTTCTTGTCTGTAAACACCTCCTAGACCTGAAGGTAAGTGTGTGCTGGATTACATAGGATCCCTAGTCCCTCATCCCTCGCTCTGTCGCTCTCTCTCTTACTTATTTACCAAATAGAATCAAAGCAAGTTGAACTTTTGGCAGAACAGCCTGGCAAGTACCTACAGAGACCCTTGTAAAGACAGGTAGTTGTTTCATTAAGTAATTACCTTCCAAACGAGCATCTGTGCTAAGTGAGTTAACTTTAAGAATTATTGCCAAATTTGCTAGATGATGAAACCAGCTGAAGAGTTAAATAAAAACCTTGCTTGAAACCTAAGTGACTACAAGAGAGAGTTTTCTTAAGTCAGATCTTAGTAAGTTTCAAAATGTTTAAAGTGGAAGTGGCTACATGAATCTAAATGAATATTTAGATTTAAAATATGCATTTGGTTCAAAGGTTCTTGCTAAAGTATTAGAATACGGTAGCTTTTGAAAAACAGTCTGCTAATGCAATGAATTATTAACCTTCTATATATCTTTCCCAAAGATTTTCTTAATTAAAAATTGGCAAAGTGATGTCTATGTATTATTTTACTTAGCATGGTATGTGTACATGTATAGCACTCAATGGAAATCTAAAAGGCTAAGACAGTCGCTGCAAAAGACATCCCATGGATCAAAGATGTGGATAAGTTTCTTAAATTTATTTTCAGTTTGTTCTGTGTAAGGCTTCTCTTATTAAAGGGATGCTGATTTACTGTTTAACACTTTCTAATCAGTCCATAGAGGCTGCTTCTACAGATAGTGAAACACGAGAGAAGGCTGAAAACCCCATGTTTGGAAATTTGGGTCCAGAATATTTATTTTGGAGACACAATCTTTCTAAGCTTAACACTCTTCCACCTAATTATTTCAGTATTGAAGTTTATGACTGAGAATGCCCAAGTTAGCAGGGAGTATGACATGGTACCTATTTTCCTGGGCTTATGCATTCCTCAGTCTTTTAATTAAAATGATTACAAACTTTTGAAATTTATTATTTCCTGAAAGAAAGTCATGTTTTTCCTTTTATTTGTTTCTTTCTTTTAAACTCAAATAAAGTGAAATGATGTGGGTCCTCAGGTATAATCCTACCTTCTGACTAGTTAAGTCTTCACACCCTTTCAAAACCCTCTTATAAAAGAGGCATTTCGAGAAGCATAATTCCTTATGTCTTCATTTACTGTGGTTCTTTCATCTAGGGACAGCAAAATACTGTCCAAGATTGGAAAGTCCGCTCAGTGTAACACTCAAGCTCTGCCTGGGATATTGGCTACACGTCAGACTGAGTTTCCTATGACAAAGACAAACAAAACTCATCTGTCTTAATTTTTAGCCAGAAACCTATAAGAAGAATGATCACAGGCAACTGAGAGAGAAGTAGTACAGAATATACTCTTTAGTTATTTCACTACAGAAACATGTTTTTATATTATCCCCTCAGTGCAGCTAAAGTAATGTTTTTATTTAACATTTCTGATTTTGATTTAGTTTAGAATGACTAGCATTTCTTTTCCCTTGCATGGGTTGATTACCTGATAGAAACCAGGGTACCTCCTTATTTTTAAAGCTTGGAATAAAATGGGTATGACTTGGTTACAACAGGACGGCTGGGCAGAATAATAACTTTACGAACTTAAGGAGGAACAATTTTATGCACAGTAAGTGTGGATTTTCTTTCCTTAATGGCCACAGGTTTTTGGTTTTTTTTGTTTTTTTTCCCTCTCACCACCTCCTGAAGCCCTCTATACAAAAGTAGTAATGTGAAACCACTTTTTAGTGCCAACACCAAAGACAGGGGAGAAAATAGTTTTCATTTTCTTTGTATAAACGAATTATTTTTTTTAAAAACCAGTGAAACTCACACTCTCCGAAAGTATATTTTAAAAGTTACTGAACATTAGAAACAATAAAAACATTTCAATATATACAGAAAGATTTAGAATCTTTGTTTCAGGTATCACAAATTGGATGGAAATCCTCCTCTCTCTTTCTGTTCCCTTTATAATAATTCTCATCTTAGAAGTTTTTCAAGTTTGTAATGAGTTTATCTCTGTTCCTAGGTTACATCCTGAAAAGTCCTCTTAGGAATTTCCACCTAGGGGCAAGAAGGGGCAAAGAACAGAAGAAATGATGCTGCCTCGTCCTCCTGGTTCTCTCTCTCTCTCTCTCCAATTTCACTTCCTTTCAGCCCCACATTCTCTCTGTCTCTACTGTGCACCTGGTTGACTGATGAACTTGGGAACACAGAAGCGTGCCATCCATCACCCAGCATAGCTTTACACACAAATATACCACACAGTTTACATGTCTCAACTCTAGAGATGGAAAGAGGCTGCAAGAAAAGGGTAAAGGTAAAGAATATAGAGTACTTTTATTGTCCTCTGGAGCTTCTGTACCACTTCCATTAACCTTCCCTGCTTATAATGTGCTTGGCTCAATTCAGAATGGGGTCAAACTTAACCAAAATTGCCTAGTTCTTGCCCCAGCAAAAATCCAGGGCTGGGGTTCTGAATAGCTGATGGCTTCAATTCCTGGCTGCTTCTGTCCCTTTAAGATGAATGGACCTGAGTAAGAGGTGTAACCTTGTTCTCTTAGAAGCCAGAGAGCAGAAGCAAAGTTGTCCCCAGCTGCCAAGCTAGGACAACAGGCACGAATCAATATTCACAAAAGCCTTTCCCACAACTGTTTTAATTTTGGAATAAATGGCAAATAGCCTTCACAACATACTGTCTTATCCCACTCTGCCCTTTCTCTCTTTTCCCTGGAAATGAATTATAGGCAGTAACAGAATGCTTGGCTCATTGGGGGTGTTGATACCTTGGGTTTTCAAGTTACAATCAAAAGCTGGGTAAAGGGTAGCAAGATCCCCTTGGTGGTTCCATGTTACAAGCAAAGTGAAACAGGAACAACAAAACTCACTTTGTTGACTCTTGGTATGTGGATTCTCATTACTGGAAGGGAGCAAAAGCTCTATGCCACGTTCCTCATGTGACACTATGAGAAAATTAGATGAAAAGCTAAGGGTTGTTTTTTGCTCCCCTCTGGTAACCACTTCTTTAGGAAGAGAAAATAACCAGAAAGCCTAGGTTTAGGGAAAGCAATCAAACTGCCTAACAATAAGACAGGTGGCCAAGTACAATGCATAAACAAATCAGATCACTGGCAGTAGACAATGAAAAAGGTTATAACGTTTGCTATGAAACTGACAGAGTTCACAGGAAAGAGCTGTTTCTGAAAAGGTCCATGTACGAATTTTTAAACTAAATTGAATTGTATTTTAAATGTGCTAGGTGAAGCAACAGTGTAATGAAATATTGGTGAACTTCAGGTCCTGGGGATAATCATTCCTGTGTTGTTAATGTTAATCTGTAAATTACATGGTAAAAGTGTTTATCTAGAGACCATGGAGACAATTGTTGGGATTTTCTTAAATTAGGATAAAAGTGTACTTAGTATGTTTAAGAGGCACTTAAGGGAGAAGTCACTATTTTTCTAGTGCTTGAAAATGTGGGATTATCACCTGCTCTGGTTAAAATAAAATTTGGAGGATTTCATTATTCTTTATTATTCTGTGCTAAGAAAACATTTGTGGGAAGAGTTCTAAAAACCAGCTGATTACCAAATTATATACTCCTTTGTAACTTTTGTTACATAGATGAGTGATTACTAGCTTTTAATGCCAAGGTCTGAATCCTAACCCTATCTTACAGCCACTAGCTATGTGTCCTTGAATACATTATTTACATTTTTTATGTCCCATTTAATTATCTGTAAAATAGGATTAATAATCCCTTCCTTATTGTTTGATTGTTTTTGTTAAGAATTAAATGAGAAAACATGCAAAGCATCTGATGTAATAGATGCATACTAGTAATATGTTTTCCAATTATGTTAACAATTTTTAGGATCTAAATGAATTTTCTTGATTATCACAGAAAAGTGAACGAAATATAAGTAAACAGAATTATCACAAATACAAATACCTATATAATCCCTACCAAGTGAAGAAACAGATTATTAGGAGCACACAGAAGTCCCTTTCATGCCCACTCAATCAACACTGTCTCCTTCCTTCCCACAAGTAACCACTTTCCTGACTTTTAACGTTCTAGTTTTTGAACTTTATAAACATGCAATCATACAGTACAACTGGCATTTTAAGCTCTGCATGATATTTGTGATAATCACTCATGTTACTGTATGCAACTCATCTGTGCATCTCGTTTATTTTTCATGTGCAAATATTAAACAGTTTATTATCCAACCTGTTACTGGTGGATGTTTAGGTTGGAGACACATAAATAATGCCCTTATGAATGTTCTTGTATGTCTGCCTGCTTGCTTTTTAAGTAGAACTTTCTTAAGTGATAAGCACAGGGCATGGAAATTACTATATCTTTTAAACCTTAGAAATCCACAGGTATAGACTGCTTGCTAAAAGTCTTTGGAGAAAAAAATATTATATCAGGATGTATTATAGATACGTCTAAGTTGTACCACTGTGTATCATTAAGCAAGGAGAGGGGTACTTAAAACCACACGATAATCAGAGGGAGTAATTTAGAGGCTCCTAAGACCCTAGTGAAAAATCATCAAGGTTGAAAATATTTGTAAAAATTTCTGGGGGAGCTTTTAAGAAATGGCAATTAATGTTGGACATAAATAATAGCAGTTGCACCTCCTTCCTTTTCTTATCTCAGTCATCCTGGAGGCTTTTAGTGAAAAATAAGCTCTAAGGTCCAATTCAAAGAACATAAAATCAGTTCTCAGACTTTATTGCTTGAAGAGGAATAGTCTAACATTTTTTTACCTTTTTCAATTAAAAACACTTTATATTTTAGCACCTAATTAGGTTGGAGTCAGTAGACTTGGCTTTCAGTGCTGCTTCTTCTAGCTTCCATTACTGGCCACTCTGAACCTTGGTTTCTTCATCTGCAAAATGGGGATAACGTGAGCTACTCTTTTTGTCTCAGTGGATCATTGTGAGGCTCAAATGAGATGATATTATAAACTGTAAGACATTTATAGAAATATTATTATATTTTAATAATAAGAAATGGAAGTTAACATTTACTAACCGCTTACTTTAGGCCAGATATTGTTTAGAGTACTTCTACATAAATCATTTCATTTAGTCTGCAGAACACTGTGAAGTCAGTATGATTATGATATTGATAAAGCAACTGCTTAATATGATGATTATTTTTCACATGTTATTCATGATAGAAACCAGAATTACAATTTAAATATAATTTCAAAACCTTTCCCCCATATCCTCCTATCTATGAATTGTGGCGCTTCCACACTTACGAGGCAGGCAGAATGATGTGCCCAGATTGGAGGTCAGAACCATGGTTTCAAACTTCAACTCTGCCACAATCTAGTTAGGTACTTTTTTTCCACACACACTCACAACCAGATTCTTCATTTATACAATAAGGGAATGCAATGAAAGAATCCCCAATTCTAAAAGTCTTTCTGACTTTCTGTTATTTGGGATTAATAGGAAAAAGGGTAACATGAAGTAAACATGCTGTGAAAAAAGGGATGTTAACCTCAAATTCAAGTAACTCAAATTAGGAGCTAATAAAATGTTTTCAAGTGGAGTTCCTGACTAACTCACTTTAAAGTGGTATGTTTACTGTATAATCAATAACATCATTTTCATAATAAATACTCCAAATTAAATCTTTATAAAGAACATCTTTTTAAAAATAGGTTGAAGAAAGCAGCCCTATATTACATTATTTTTAAAAAGTTACTTAGTAGTCCATATATTATACAATACGTATGTGTGTGTGCATGTGTGTGTGTGTGTATTTCAACTTGTCCCAAGCTAAATGGTCTTTGAAATAATGAAATAGTAGTGTCTGGCTTGACAAAGATTTTGCATGGCATTCCCTAGAGGAAGAAAGAAAGAAATACCATATAGAAAGTAGAACTCAGTAAAATAGAACTCAGTGACTCTAGTTTTAATAAAATCCAAAGGAAACAAACTTTTGGAATAAAGAGTATGGTACTATCATGTCAGCATTATGTCTCTGGATTTTTTTTAATCACTTTAAAAATGTAGATCCATTTAAAAAAAACCTCAATACTTCATTTAATAATTCAAACGGTCATTATTTTCTTTCAGATTCTCATTATTAACACCAATACCAAAGAAGATTACAATGTTGACTTCAGCCAAAATTCTGTTGATTTCAATTTTGTTTAGTTTACTACTATTTGGAAGCCATGGAGAAGAAGGTCGAGAAATAAACACAACACAAAACACTGCAGAAGACTTAAAAACAAGGGAAAATCAATCTATTCCTTTGGAAAGTGAAGCAAATTCAACCTCAGATAAAGAAAATAGAGACACCTCCCATCCCAAGGCAAGTAACTTCTCTTTTGGGGATCCATCAAATAAAACCCATGGAACAGATTTCTACCATAATTTGTCAACAGACTCTTCCAGTCTGAAACTCATGCCCACACTTTCCCCAAGCCCTCCCTTGAGCCGCAGTTTTGTTTCTAAATTGCCTGGGAACTCATCCGTAGCAGATGAAAATCCTCTGCCAGTCTCAGCACCTCCCAATACTACAGCTATTGTATCTTCCGAAAACTTCACTCGGTCTTCGGTCAGTGATACCATGAAAGCTCCTGACAACAGTTCCATTACAGTTAGCAACCTCCCTTCAGGATCAAACACCATATCTGTGACCCCCATGATAATGGAAACAGATGGATGGCCTACCATGACTGGAGATAGCTTGGCGGCGGGGTTTACTGCCTATCAAGAAACAACTTTATATCCCACCTTGAAATTCACCAATAATTCAAAACTCTTTCCAAATACATCAGACCCCCAAGAAGGTAAATATAAATGGATTTAATTTTCCTTTTGTGTGAAACTGAATCTCCAAATAAGTCATTACACCTAAGAAATGTACCACACTAGAAAAAAAGGAGACTGCAATAGCACAGGTGGTTCTCATTTTGGGGGGAGAAACCATGATATTCATAGTGAATAGTGAAGGGATTTTAGGGCTTAAGTCAGCATATACTAGTCATTACTGTATGGGAATGTGAGAATGTGATGAGACTGGGACAAAATGACAAGTAGGTTAGATTGAAAAGAAACAGAAACTGAGGTAGTGGTACAGTTTTGAGATACTGGGTAACAATTTTTACTGCATTTCAGAAAGACTACCTGAAATTTCACAGGCTTTTAGGAATACGATACAACTGAAGTTTAAAAATATATGTATTTTTAAATATATATATTTTAAAAATATATGTATTTTCAAAATTTAAACTCAACAGAAGAATACCCTCAATTTTTAGTTCAGTACCTACTGAACACCATAAAAATGGAATTCAGCTTTGAGTATCACAAGAAAATTGTGTTATGGGGACATTTCTGTTTCATTCAGAGATTAGTCAAGCTTTAAAACATAAAGTGGAAAAGATCTCTAATATTTAATGAAAATTCATTCTATTTTATTTTCTCAGGTCTAACCATGTTTTTGTTTTCTGAATTAAAAAAAAATAACTCCTCTTTTCCCCCTCATGAACTCACTGATTTCCAATACAACTTATCTACAGATTATATTAGTGATATAAACACCAAATCATATAAACAAATTCCTATTTGAAAGTTGTTGTTAGTGTACAGGAAAAGTTTTAAATTCTGAAATCTAGGATTATTATAGTACTGCAACCAATATATTGTACGTACATATATTTTCATAATTTTAAGATATCTTTCCATTCATACATACTCTGATATTCCATCAGAAAGATTTTTTTAAAAACTATTCTGTTTTGTCTTTCTAAACTTAATATACATATTGAGGATACTGAGTACTTAATCCTACCATTGCTCATTAATCAAAAAATACTTAGTTAACTTTGCTTCACTTTTATCTTGGTAAAAAATGTGCTGCTGTTAACCTTCCAACATGTTTTTTGTGTATAAATGGAATCTGATATAGAATTAGAGACCCTATAAGACCTCTTGCCTACCTAATTAATAAGCTTCTCAACAAAATTTTTTTAAACCTGAAAATAAAATGCACTAAGTATAAATCCAGGAAGCATTCAGTGATTTATTGATGACTTAGTCTTCAAATAAGGTGCTTGGTAAAGGGGATGATAGAATGAAATTTTGGACTCCTTTAACTCAGACCTACACATCTGTTCGCAATGTGCAAGGCACTGCAAACATCCTGCTTTGTTTGGTCTATTTGTTGTATTTGGAAATACCCTCTATCAGGATATATTTCTTTTTCTTCATAATGCCTTTTCACTTGGGGTTTGTGGATTCAATTCCTATTACCTACTTACTCCCATTAGCTTTTTACTTTTCAATTATTATAGAAACAAACTCAAAGCTTATCTCATCATTAAATTTCATCAGAGATTCAGAGTTGATTAAAAATGTAATATAGAATTCAACATAGAAATTAGATCTTAATAGAGAATACGCATGGCATTTCAGTACTATTAGTGTTAATATGTAATGAGACAGTTATAAAACTAAAGCTTAGAAGTATTTCAAGATATTCAAATTTTGAAGTACAGTTTTATCAGGAAGCAAATTTTCCAATATATCCCCAAAACTCAGTACACACACATACACACACACACAATGTATATATATTTCTCTGTATATACATATCCATTATCTAATTTTAAACAAAGTGTTAAACATTCTTTGCTTACACAAAGTCCACATGTATATATTTCTGTTCTTTGAATAATTGTTTTCTATTTCTTATCTGTAAATTATTTTTTCTTTGTCCTCTAGAGAACAGAAATACAGGAGTAGTATTTGGGGCCATTTTAGGTGCTATTCTGGGTGCTTCATTGCTTAGTCTTGTTGGCTACTTGCTGTGTGGAAAAAGGAAAACAGACTCATTTTCCCATCGGCGACTTTATGACGACAGAAATGAACCAGGTAAAAACAACTTTCAGAACTTCACCTGTACACAGTGGTTTTAAGTAAGTGAAGTTGCTAACGTTCTCTGCATTATCTAGAAGGGATTTAGAGATTCATATGACAGAAACGAACTAAAGATTTATTCTGATCTATTCTCTCTTTCTCAAAGAACATAACCGAAATAACTATGGAACTGTGTGTGAAATTTTAAAACCATTTGGAACTGTTGCTCATCGCATCACAATTGGTTTTAAGTAATAATCCCAGAACCTAAAACATATCATTATAATTGAAAGATAATGGCATGATATTAAGAACAAAATGGCCAGTTTTGTTAGCAAGTAACTGGGGAGCCATTATTCACCATTGTTGGATCTCTTAGTAGCAGTAATTTGAACAATGATTTATTCTAATCTGGAGCTCTTGCAAAGTTTACACGTATACAGTAGCCCTCTATTAATTATCTTAATGAGTCTCTAAAACAGAATTGCTAAAGGGTTGCATATTTGGGTAAATAAAGTCAGATAAACCTTAATTCAGAAATTTCCCAATCATGTGATGCAAAAAACCCACCACATCTATGGATGAGAAATGTGTCTGCTAAGAATAAAGCACTGAGTTTGATCTTAATAATGCAGTAGTAATTAGGACAGAAATAAAATCACTTCAAATGCTTGATTCAACCCTTTTTTTCTCTAATATTTCCGGACAAAAAAAAAATCTGTTTTCTGGTTTACACAAGGGACTCTTGCTACCATAAAAAATAGTTAAATGCCCCTGTTGGGTCTCATTGATAAAGTCTTGTTGATTTTTGATAAGTTTGGAACATTACTGATATATTGTTAATTTTCAAAATCAAATCCATTAATTGTAAATTAACTGAATTCTGTTTATGGGCTTCTAGCAATCCATAGAAAATAAAAACTATCACTTTTCAAAATTGCAGGATAGGATTTCAATCAACAGGGTTTTCCAAACTTTTTTTTTTTAACTTCAGAATATTTTCTTTAAATGTTATCACATGCAAAAGCTCAGTCTAACAACTTGATATAATCTAAGATATTGTGATTGAGGCATAATGGAATAATTCAATCACACCACCTGTTTTACTCTTTCAGCTTTGAGACACCTTTCCCAAATTCCTAAGGTTCCTGGGGGTCCAATTTGTAAACAGAAGGCTTAAGGAATAGGTAGGATATGAGAATACCTAGCTGAATAATTAGATTACTAGTCTAATTAGTAAGTAGTCCCTGCTTTAGTATTCAAATACCTAGTGCCCCAAGTTTTCTTTGAATTCAAGAACATAAAAGAAATAATAATTAGTTGTTTGTTGAAAATAAAAACAATCTCCAATATTATTAATCAGGATAATAACCTGGATCTCTCAGAAAGAAACGTAAGATTTTACAAATTGTTTTCTTTCATCTCCATCTTCAATGGCACACCCATAATGATATTAAGACACTTGGTAAAATAATGACACATTTTAAAATTAAAGCTCTTCACGTTTTAAAAATTATTTTTATACCAGAAGTAAAAATTCTGAACATGTTGACAAGGCTCTGAATTCACAAGATTCAGAAGTCAATGAGACATGTCAATACTTCTTTATATAAAGTATTGCTATATTTCTGTCGTGATCTCTCCCTTAGTTTCTTTATTTTTGGACCACCAGCAGTGAAATTTTGGAAGTTAAACTGTTCATAGTTGTAGAAGAAAAATGTGGCTTGCAAAATATGTACTTATTTAAAATTCAAAACTAATCTCTGAAACTCCCATATAAAAAAGTGTAACTAACTCATCCAAAACAATTCCTACAGTCTAGCAGATGCCTGAGCATGCATCTTCCAGACTGTCACTATAAAGCAATTTTTTTGTTGCATTTTTAGTTCTGCGATTAGATAATGCACCGGAACCTTATGATGTGAGTTTTGGAAATTCTAGTTATTATAACCCAGCTGCGAATGATTCGTCTACACCAGCAGGCCGAGAAAATGCACGAGATGGCATTCCTATGGATGACATACCTCCACTTCGTACCTCAGTATAAAACTAAGGGGAAAAAGGCTTCAGATGGCAAATGTTCACTATATCCTGGCCTTTCAAATCCATCATCCAAAAGCTGAAGCAAGATCACTCTCGTGTGGCCTGTGCCAAAGAGAACTGTAAAAGCATGAAACGAGTAGCAGAAACATAGAGGATAAATCATCCAAAAGGTTTCCTTTCTTCCATTTCTCGCTGTGCTGAATCATCTATTGAGTAACCTTAACTTGTATTTTGGTCTATTTTTTTCTTAGCAGGAAATGTTTGTGGAATTAGGTAAAACTGAAAGATTTCACCATGATTGCCCTGCCCGATAATTTAATTAAAAAATACTTCAATGAAAATAGGGACCCCAAATTACATTTTTACTTTTTTGTGGTGGGGGGGGGTGAATTGACTGTTCACTGCTCCCTGTGTAGTCATAATACCATATATCAAGATTGGCATTTTCCTGAAGGAAAATTGGAAGGGTGATTTTATTTTTTTTTTAATTTTGACTTAAAGCTAGAAAGAGAGTATGGCACAGATTCTGTTCTTGGGAAATTAAAGTAACAGGAGTGAAAGGCTTGAATTCTAGTACATTTTACTTTTCTGTATCAGCAGGTTCATAGTCAGCCCCTTGAGTTGCCAAGTTGACAGTGACTTTGCATTCAGCAGACTACGGTACGAAAGCTGACCCTAACCAGGAAAGTAATCACTTCTCTTCAAAGCATCGGGAATTCCAATCTGTGGTTTACTTTAGGCCTCAATTAATTGGGTTCTTTAAAAACTCAGTGAGAAACTTAGTGAAAAAAGTCAGCCAATACATATACCTATACATAACTTTTACAGTTTTAAGATGTTAGATAGGAACAGGATTTATTTTGTATTAGACATTATTGCTCAATCATATATGGAATAGATTCTGCATCTCTAAGTGCATAAAATATAAGGTTAAAAATATATATAATGGAAGCCTTAAGCAAACAAAACATTTTCTGAGTGTCACTTTCACAAGTGAAAATACAAGAAGCTTAATTTGGATTCTAGTATATTTCAGTTTGTTTTCAATTACTGCCCTTTTTGGCAGGAAAAATATACTCCACAGTATAGGAAGTTTGAGGCTTTAGGGATTAGAAGATTAAATCAAGAGTTAAATTCCCAAAGAAGCAGTGGATGTGTGAAGAGGGCATACAAAACAAGAGATTTTACTGTTGAGTTGATACACAGTATGTGTGTTTGCGTGTGTGTGTGTATGGTGGGTATGAATAAACAAAGCAACAGCCTCAGAAAACGAGGGCCAGGAAGTAAGTAATGGAAGAACATACTTACCCCATATTGCCATAAAAATAGCAAAGAAGACTGTCCCTCCATTATCAAACAGATATGTTACCTTAGTGGAAAACAAACAAAAGTATTAGTCACACTTTTGGTTATAATAATCCAGTGATTACTGTTTGCATTTAGGTACTATTGATTTTCTTTCCCAATGGAATCACATTATTTTATAGTTTGCAAATATAAGATAGGCAATCCTTTCATGGGTCCTGCAACTTTTTCATGTGATTTTCTCATGGGGAGAGGTGAGGAATCAGCATTTCCCCCCTTCTCTTCTCTTTTCCCCTTTGACTCTACCTTCATTTCTGCTTAGAAGTGGTTCTCGTACCCTGAGGAAGTACTTGTGGGCCACAAATAGAAGCTACACAGAGAGTTTAAGAAGTTAGCTTTCCAGTGAAGGCACGCTTAGCTGCACTTCCTGTTAGCAAAACTTCCAGGATTGGGAGAGTTGCAAAATGCAGAATTCCATTAGTGATCCAGCACTTCCAAGGGAAAGGTATCACAGTGCTATCCCTACTCTCTGATGTCTTTCAGAATGTGCCATGGGTCATCAAAAAATTTCATAACTCACTGGACATTTAGGATATAGTCCAAGTGTTTTTTAATCAGACATGATCTGAAGTTTTATGAAGAACAATGTACAGTTATACAACATTATTGAATATACTTTTCAGGGTTGTCAGAATTGTTTGATTTTAATAAAGTATAAACTCAATTTACCTTTGCCTCTTTTTATTTGCGTAATGCCCTAACTATATTTATAATTTAGTGAGGGAGGTTAAACCAATATAGCGAAGCCAATGTATGTTTGGCAGTCATTTAAATACCACAGAAACTAAAGAGAAAATAGGGGCATTATCCTCACAGGAGTGAGAGGCCAATTGGGGGCTAAAGAACATTATTCTAAGGAAAGTGGGAGTAGAATGGTGTCCTCTTCGCTCAGTCTACAGTCTAGAGGCTGCTCAATGGGTGCATTAAAACAACAATGTGTATTTTAATTGTAACATCTGGAACACGCTGTAAAATAATATAAAACAGATAAAGGTGGGATATATTTTCCTATTATGTAGCATTATTGAAAATTTTATTATACAAAAGATGTGCTCCTTTTGAAAGTTGGTGGATAGGTGCAAGATGTCCTAGATGCTTCTAAACTTTCTAAGACTGTTAAGGCTTGGGCTTTTAAAAAATGTTATAAGACTTGGTTTTCACACCAATCATCAGTATATATTATGTACAATAGAGAAAAGGACTGCAAAGAAATTCTCTCACAGAGTTGATAAAATTCCACCCAGCGGGGGAATCCAGCTTTTTTGTGTCCAAAGGCATCCCACAGAGACACCTGCGGCTGCCAAGCAACTGAACAGCTGTCTGCTTTCCTTTATAAACAAGCCTAGTGCAGGAAACAGCCTCTTAAGAGTGTTAGAACAGAGACTTCACACATGGGGACGTAAAGGTCACCAAGAAATAATGGCTCCCCCTGCTCCAGAAACAGCCGTGTTTTTAGAAAAGTGACACATAAAAAGCAATACTTAACAACAATTGTGTTGCACAGACATAATTTGTCATTGTTCATGCAATATTTTCCTTAAAAAAGCTTTTCATTTTTTTTTTCTTATTAGTTTTGTTTACAAATCTTTCAGACATTTTTAACTAAGTAAATTTAAATATCAGCTTTTCAGAAACACATCCACGAGACACGGCGAGGTATACATGCCATATTGATGTAATGTGAGATTACATACATGTAGTGGGAGATAAAGCTAGAATGGGAGTTAGGGAAGTCTTCAGAACTTGCCCTGAGGAGGAGTGTAATAGTATAAAATCATTGTTTTACCCACTAAACTATTACATGCGGGGTGTATTATGACAGGGGAGACTGTGGAGATAAGAAAAGCACTTAGAAGCCTGTGGTTATAGCTTCCGATGATATGGGTTTTTTAGGGTGCTGATATAAGAGTCGCCAGTGTGGGGCTTCCTTGGTGGCGCAGTGGTTGAGAGTCTGCCTGCTAATGCAGGGGACACGGGTTCGCGCCCTGGCCTGGGAAGATCCCACATGCCACGGAGCAACTAGGCCCGTGAGCCACAACTACTGAGCCTGCGCGTCTGGAGCCTGTGCTCTGCAACAAGAGAGGCCACAACAGTGAGAGGCCCGCGCACCGCGATGAAGAGTAGCCCCCGCTTGCCACAACTACAGGAAGCCCTAGCACAGAAACGAAGACCCAACATAGTAATCAATCAATCAATAAATAAATCTTTAAAAAAAAAAAAAAAAAAGAGTCGCCAGTGTGGATGGCTCAAGCTTAGATCGTGAGTGATCAGAAAAATCCCAAAGCAACATAACAGACTTTTCTAAAAGCAAAAAAAAAAAAAGCTTGTCTGATCTACAAATGTATATTTGCAGTTAATTATTTTATTGGAAAAATAGCTTGCCTTTATGCATAGGGAACCTCTGGACAAGCTTTTTATTCAACACTGTTGATGTAAATAGGGATGATATAAGAAGACAGAAGCAAACTATGCCTCAAACAAAGCTGTGTTTTAGCACAAATTCTCCACTATCTTTGACATGTGATTTCTCTTGCAGAGCTGAGTGTGGCTGGAAATCAATAAATGTGGATATTGTTTAAGGAGATAAATTTCTTATTAGGTTGGAAGCTTAAACTCTATGTCTCCTCTACTGTAGTTGATAGATCGCTTTCTAAAATTGTTTCATGGGTTCAGAATAACTTAAGCCTCTGGAAACTGCCACTTATACTCCATTCAAGCCCCTCTGGGCTAAGGTGAACAAGGTGCCTCTTGGGCAGATTCCACGCTGCGGGCCAGGCGATTACTGGGGAGAGAGGCAGGGTTTGGAATTTAGGCTGAAGTTCAGCCCTCTCTCAGTTCCTTAGTTCCTAATTCTTCGACAGAGCAAAATCTGTGTAACTATCCATGTCCATTGGACCAGGGCAAAGGTACACCAAACATGACAAGTTCATTTGTTTACCCCTCCCCCAACTCATTACTTATTTAGGGCAACAGCTTTTTAAATGTGGTCCTAGAAATCAGAATCACCTGAGGAGCCTCTTAACATGCAGATTTCTAAGCCTCGCCCTTGGCCAACTGATTCTGAATCTCAGGACGTGGGGCCCAGGAATCTGCTTTTTAACAAAAGTTCTAGGTGATTCTGATGTGTAATCTTATGCAGACTCATCCATGAAATTTCTTAAAGAAGAAAGATGGTCTGTCCTAATTCTGTTGTAGCCTTAATATCAGTATACAGTCTGAGGTTCACTCTAGGTATTGGATAAATGTTTGTTGAACAAGTGAAAAAACCCCAGATACTAATAACTGTTATAAATAAGGCTAACTTCAAAGGTTGAGTCATTTTTAAAATCATATGTAGGGGCTTCCCTGGTGGCGCAGTGGTTGAGAATCTGCCTGCCAATGCAGGGGACACGGGTTCGAGTCCTGGTCTGGGAAGATCGCACATGCCGCGGAGCAACTAGGCCCGTGAGCCACAATTACTGAGCCTGCGCTTCTGGAGCCTGTGCTCCGCAACAGGAGAGGCCGCGATAATGGGGGGCCTGCGCACCGCGATGAAGAGTGGCCCCCACTTGCCGCAACTAGAGAAAGCCCTCGCACAGAAACGAAGACCCAACACAGCCATAAATAAATAAATAAATTAATTAATTAATTAAAAAAGAATCATATGTAAAAACAATGCAGGACCCTTGTACCTGATGATTTCACCTTAACTGAGAAATCTTAGCATAATGGAAATTGACAGTTTGGTGTCAGGTGCTTTGAAAAGAGTATGCAAATATCACTGAATTAGTTAATTGGAAATATTTCTTAATTCCCATACTTTTAAGTATTAAAAGTGAAAACAGTCACCAAAGAAAATGTTAATGTACTTAAATATAATTTTTATTATATGACAGGACCGCATTTTCTCTGAAACACACCCTTGAAATTATTAAGGAAATTATTACATGCACACACATATTTCAGTAAAATATGACAGATTTAATTTCCTGTTACTTGTCACAAGTGGTGATTGATTCCATAAGGAATTGACCAGTTCCTAGATGATGTCGCTGGGTGATGGTGTAGGCTAGATGATTCTGGATTGGTGGCCTTGTTTCTTTGCTAAAAATCTCTTCCCTTGTTTCTGACACTGCCCATACAGTAACCTCTAGGTGTTTAAGTATGTAAACTGATTTTAAAAGAGAACGTTTATTTTCATTCAATGAAGGAAGAGTAATTCTGATTTTTAAGGTGTAAACCAAGTAGCTACATTTTACCTTAGCCAGAGGAACAAATACAAGACACATTAAAGATTTCACCGTAGTGGGTTTTATTTCTTGTTTTGTTCCATAAGGCAATATTCTCCTCTGCAAGCTAACTTTTCCACCTACCTTATAATAGTTACCAAGTGAATTCTTTCTGAGTCATACCTGTCCCTATATATACTATTTCTACAGAGTAAAGGATGGATATAGATACTGTACAATGAGAAAGGCCCCCTAGATTTAATGTTTCCTTGGACAGTTTCTTCACTTTATCGCTCTGCCACGTATGATTCTTAGCTTTAGTGTTCAGATAATGCCAGTGTGTTTTATTAGAACTGTCCAAGTAGAAGTAACATATGTATATATGGATTTGTTGGTGTCCCTAGGGCTGTTATATGTCTTTGAAATGCACGGGCAGAGGGAAAAACACACGTATTTACATCTAATGACTCTATACACTTGGTTTTTGCAAAAAGTGTTGAGAAAATGCTTCCCCAAACAAGACATCTTTTTGGAACATTTAAAAGAATTCAACACTGAGCACATTTTAGAAATTAAATTATAAACAAAACAGATTTTTTCCCATGTCATGAGTTCAAAATAAATAATTCAGAAACAACCAAAGAATGCACAAATATATAAGCAACAGATTTCAAGATTGGATGTGAGGCAATGAAGGGCAGTGATCCCTAAGAGGCAGGAAACAAGTGAGGTGAGCATTATGATTGCCTCAGGTTACTGCACTGAAAGTGTGGTCACCAGGGTGCAGAGAGGGGCAATCCAGACAGGGAGCGTTAATGTGAGGAAGCTACCTGAGGAAAGAGCCACCTGAAAGGATTAGAGGAAACAGTTTCAGGCGCTCACAGAGTCAGGAATAGTGCCTGTTCCCGCCAGCCAGACTGGAAATCCTCATTATTCACAGTGCACTGGGTAGAGTACACAGAAAGATCTTGTTTTTACTGTGGGGAAAAATGAGTGCTAGAAAGAGCACTGCTGTGAGCCCAGCTCACAAATCCTAAAAGCAAGACCCAAAAGAATCAAATTTTTTTCAGGTAACTAAACCGCAATGAGATCTCTCTAAACATCTATTAGAATAGCTAGAATTAAAAAGACAGACGATCCTGAGAATCAGTGACTATACAGAAAACTGGAATTCTCATACATTGCTGGTGGAAATGTAAAATGGTCTAGACACTTCGGAAAACAGTTTGGACGTTTCTTAGAAGGTTAAACATCTTTCTATCTCATAATTCAGCCATTTTGTTCTAGGTATTTGCCCAAGAGAAATAACACTACTTGCCTAAATGAAGATTTGTAGACATTTGTAGCATCTTTATTTAAAATGGTAACAACTTAAAACAACCCAAAAGATCATTAATAGATGATGGATAAACAAATTTTGATATAGCCATATAATGCAATACTAGTCAGCAATAAAGAAAGATGATTGACTGATAAATGTTATGACATGGATGAATCTCAAAATAATTATGTTGGGTGAAATAAATCAGAAAAAAATCACACACTGTATGATTCCATCTACGTTAACAGTCTGGAAAATACAAACTTATCTGTGATGATAGGAAACAGTTTGTTGCCTGAGCACAGGGGTGGAATTTGGGAGGGATGGGAGGCAGAGATTACAAGAGGTCGTGAGGAAACTTTTGGAGGTGATGAATAAGTTCATTATCTTGATCGTGGTGATGGTTTCACAGGAGCATATATATATAATCAAAATGTATTCATTTATATACTTCAAATATGTACATTTTATTATCTGTTAATTATACTTTAATAAAACCATTTTACAAATGAATAATAGTAATTGTAAAATTCAAGTACACATTTCTCAAACTTGTATGCACCTTGAAATCACCTGGGAGGTTTTAAGTTATGCTGATGCCTAGGTTCGAAATCCAAAGATTCTAATTTAATTGCTCTGGGATGTGCCTTGGGCTTCAGGAGTTTAAAACCCCCTTCAGGTGATTCTAATAGGCAGCAATTTGAGAGCTTTTGGTATGTTATTTCATTTTCTCTGTAAAATTAGAAGTATTTTAACTTCAGGAGTCTTCATGGAAGATAAGAATTTTATCACTACCCATGGAAATAATCATCTTCCCCCAAAAAAGAAACTAGATGTCATTCCAGGTGGACGTTTTAGGTCTATGATGGCAATAATCACTTATAAAAACAAAGGAAGACAAAGATATTCTCATAAAATATACTCTTTCTGTAATTGCCACAGAGTGATGTTTTATTCAGTTGTCAATGATATTTATTGTTGAAACACTTGGGAACGTTTAACTTTGGTAAAAAGCGGTTTGCTGGAGGACGTTTTACTACCTGCCTCCTAGAAAAAGTAGAGGGCGGGGAGGGGAACGTGAGGGCCCACACTCACCTTGGCATAAATACAGCTGTCATTGAGTCTCTGCAGTGAGCAGTTCTTGTCACAGAGAGGGCACATGAAGACTTCAGTGGCCTTGCAAATTTCTTGGCTTGAGAAATCAAAGAAGAAAAAGAAAGCATGAACCTCCATGTTTAGGAGGTACTTAGCCCCTATGGCCAATCCTGTGGGAAGCGGCAAGGCAGGGAGGAAAAGAAGAAATGGAAATAGTTGGGGCGGGGGGTGGTGGACAGGTGAGGAAGAACTTAGAGTGGCTCCAACTCAAATTTTTAGGATTTTTGTGATACAGAGTTTTTTGTTTGCTTCTTTGTTTTAGAAATCTCTGCCAAGATATTGTAATGATAATAGGCCATATTTTATACCTGGGAGGCACCTGTGGGGCTTTGTTACAAGGACACTTTTATACCTGATTTCATGGCATGCACAGTAATCTTGTGAGGAACAACCAAAGATGTTTTAACCAAGCTCACAGGCTTGGACATGGCTGAGCTGGAGTCACATCTGACTATGCTGATTTCTCAGGTCTAACGATCTTTCCCCTGGATCTCGTTGCTTTACAATCACCAAAATGAACAGCATCCATAATTCACATAATTTCATAACCCCCACTGCAGTCAGTCAGTGCATTATGTTCATTGGAAATCGGAGGAAGTTTATTTTCTTTTTGCAGTGCCCTGACACACACTGTCACGATAACATGGCATAGATTTTATTTACTGAAATATATAATATTCTCTATTAGAATGTAACTTCATACTATTTGTCTCTTAAGTTTGATGCTATCTTTTAAAAATCTCAGCATGCATTATAGATGACACTGTGACATGAATAAGGCATCGATAACAATCTCTCAAAAGCCTCACAGCCTGAGAGTTCACAGCAACCTGTTTTTAAGATGTTTTGTGCCTTTATCTGTCGTACCTGACCCTTTCCCACTAGGTATACCATAAATAAATTGTCCAAGTAAATATGCTTTGGAAACATTGCAAGTAATATAAAGGCTTTTGAAAATACGCCTGGAAATGCAACTGTTATTAAAAGTTTAATTGGCAGTGTTGATAGCAACATTTGCTGTTTTCAAAATGTATACACTCAAAGCAAACAATAATGCATGTGTATTTCAAATGCCTGATGTGTATAGTCTCAAGCCAAACTGGAAATGACTAGTAAGTAATAATGCTATACAGTAATACAGTACTTTACAATAAGCAAAGATGGGTCCATGTCCATTAAGTTTAGTCCTCAATGCAATCTCCTGCGATGGTAACTATCTCCAAACTGAGAGGAAACTGATGTTTAATTTAAGTGGTTTGCTCAAGGTCATACAGCTAACAAGAGGTAATTTAGGGAACTGAGGTTAGGTTTTCCTGCTTCTAGGTCCAGTTCTCCATCACCTATAACTCATCTAAAGGAGAGATAAGTTTATGTCATATTAAGAGGAACTTTCCTATCAAAAACTAATTTATTAATAATGATGATGGTGTAACAGGTCTTATATATACTATAATTCTCCCACTTTCACACACATCATCTTGCTAGTAATCATAATGTCTATGTGAAGTAGGAGGAAGCAGGTAAAACGTACATTTTAAAAACTCAAAAGAAAGAGACAATTATATCTCCTCTTGGTAATACTACTAATTTGTATAAATAAGAATTAACGTTCCTCCTGAAGAAAATTTTTATTAAAATAGGCTTGCTATCATAATTAACTGTGTTTCGAGAATGACATAATGTGCCTTGCATTGAAATCTCATACTAAAATGGTATTAAGTTTGGTTAATACTATATTATCTTTCCCACCTTCCAAATGATCACACAAAAGCGCAGATGTTTCAGAGCACTCAGTCTAGAATCCCAGCCATTAGACTGAGCCTTATTTTTATTTCCAGAATCATCAAACTCATTTTCTATAAGTTGTCCAAAGTTCAACTTGATAGGTAACATAAAAAATATTAAACAATTTTGGCAATGTATTTTTTAGCCTAAAATATGGAATTTGAGATGAAATCTCAAAAGTTCTTTGACTTTACTTAACCACTAGGGAGAGAGAGTGCCCAACTTGAGTGTTTCTTAATTTCTTTTGCAGAACCTCATAATATAAACCACTGCTTGAAGTGTGGCTTTCTTTTGTCTTATGTCTGTTGTTAGATATACACATCAAGGGCTGATTGGAAGGAATGATAATTACAACCCATTTAAGATATGGGAGGAGGGAGCAATTTGTCCATCTGGGGATGGACGCCTGGACCTGCTCTAGGGTCTTGATGCTTCCTGTGATCCTGTTAACCTGACAAAGCACAGAATAAGACTCTTGGTGATGTCCATTTTGGGGAAATGTGGTAATATGAAAGCAGGTTTAGAGGAAGGCAGTATGGAAGCATGAGTAAAGCATGGATTTTAGAATCAGATATAATCGTCAGGGAAAAGCAAATCAAATCACAAGGTATTACCTCATACCTGTTATGATTGTTATTATCAAACAAAACAAACAAAATTTTAAAAAAGTAGCAAGTGTTGGCAAGGATGTGGAATATTTAGAACACTTGAATATCGTTGGTGGGACTATAAATTGGTACCGCCACTATGAAAAACAATACAGAGGTTCCTCAAAAAATTAAAAACATAACTACCATTTAATCCAGCAATCCCACCTCTGGGTATATATCTAAAGGAACAGAAATCAGAATCTCAAAGAGATATCTACACTGCCTTGTTCACTGCAACATTATTCACAATAGCCAAAATATGGAAATAACCCAAATGTCCATCCACAGATGGATGGATAAAAAAATTGTGGAATTGGCATACAATAGAATATTATGGGCTTCCCTGGTGACGCAGTGGTTGAGAGTCTGCCTGCCAATGCAGGGGACACGGGTTCGAGCCCTGGTCTGGGAAGATCCCACATGCCGCGGAGCAACTGGGCCCGTGAGCCACAGTTGCTGAGCCTGCGCGTCTGGAGCCTGTGCTCTGCAACAAGAGAGGTCGCGATAGTGAAGAGGCCCGCGCACCGCGATGAAGAGTGGCCCCCGCTTGCCACAACTAGAGAAAGCCCTCGCACAGAAACGAAGACCCAACACAGCCATAAATAAATAAATAAATAAATAAATAAATAAATAAATAAATAAAATGATCCTGCTTTAAAAAAAAAAAAAAGAATATTATGCAGCCTTAAGAAAAGAAGGAAATTCTGCCATATGCAACAATATGGATGGACATTATGTTAAGTGAAATAAGCCAGTTACAGAAGAACAGATACTGCGTAATTCCACTTATATTAGGTATCTTAAAAAAACACACTCATAGAAACAGAGTAGAATGGTGGTTGCTAGTGGGTAAGGGAGAGGGAAATGGAGAGTTGCTGTTCAATGGGTATAAAGTGTCAGTTATGTAAGATGAGTAAGTTCTAGAGACGTGCTGTACAACATCGTGCCCGTAGTTAACAATACTGTAGTGCACTTAAAAATTTGTGAAGAGGGTAGATCTCATGTTAAGTGTTCTTATCACAATTTTAAAAAATCAGATATAGGTTTAAACTTACTAGATATTTCCCCCTAAGTCACCTACCTCTCTGAGGATCAATTTCTTCATCTCCAGTTGGAGATAATATGCAACTGGGATATTATGTAATGAATATTGATAACGTGCCTGGCACATCATAGGCACTTGATAAATGGAAGAAGCCCTTATTGCTAAGGATGTTGTCAGGAGAGGATTTGAGAGGCCCTTTAGGATGTAACAGCTTTTGAAAAGCTGGTCAGTACTGAGGACCAAATACAGAGTTCTCATGCCAAAGAGGCAAGAATGGGCCAGAGAGTCGTTTCTACTCTTTGTCCCAGACCTGAAACCCAAAGCCTGAGAAGCAGGAACCATATCTACCTGCTTGTTCATTTTTATATTCCTATGATATATGCTCTACCTGGCACAAATCTGACCACCTTTGATTGTATAAGACCAATGTGCATGTAAATATATACATGCACATATACACACAATAAATAATCTATAACATGATTTTCATGTAATTCTAAAATTAACTGCAGAGCAGGTAAGAAATATGACATTAATTCACCTGAACATAGCTGGTAGAAACATAATACAACCCAATCTTCAGCTTTTCAACATTTTGTTACCTTGCAATAAACAAAAAAAGAGCTTAAAACAAAACTAAAACAAAGCAACTCAAAATAAAAGCCCTATGTCCTCCACTCACTCGCCATGACAACACCTAAGACTTAACCATGTCTGACACCTTGAATGGAAAAATTCAGTCCCATGAAATTTTGAAAGTCAAGATATTCAGTGATGCTTATCTTGGTTTAGAATAGAAAGTCTGACAGGATCTTAATTACAGTGTGACAGAAGTAGCAGTAATATAATACCACAAAGCACAGAAGAAAAGAGTTTGCTAGAGCCTTTTAAAACACTCCTTGTGCTAAAGGTTAAAGAATACTTATCTCATACAAAAGGAGCCTAATTTACTTCATTGGCACATAAATCAATAGGGACAGAAAATCTATTCCTTTCATTGCCTTTTGTTCATTTTCAGCTTTGTAAGCCTGGAGGAGGAAGTCTACACCACATGGGAAAACTTAGTGAATATGTTCTCCATGGAACCAATTTGAACAGTAGCTAACTGCCTAAAAATCATTTTCTGCTTTTGTCAATTCATTTTAAAAGACCACTTTTTTATAAAACCCTAAAGACTCTATCAAAAAACTCTATAACTAATACATGAATTCAGTAAAGTTGCAGGATAAAAAAATCAGTATACAAATATCAGTTGTGTTTCTATATACTAACAAAATAGTATCAAAAAGAGAAATTAAGGAAACAATCCCATTTACAATTACATCAAAAAGAATAAAATATTTAGGATTAAATTTAGCCAAGGAGGTGAAAGGTCTATACACTGAAAACTATAAGACGTTTGCAAAAGAAATTGAAGAAGACACAAATAAATGGAAAGATATTCTGTGCTCATGGATTAGAAAATTTCATACTGTTGAAATGTCCATACTATCCCCAAAGATCTACAGATTAAATGCAATCTCTATCAGAATTTCAATGGTATTTTCACAGAAATAGAAAAACCTATCCTAACATTTTTATGAAACCACAAAAATCCCAAATAGCCAAAGCAATCTTGAGAAAGAACAAAGCTGGAGGCATCACACCCCATGACTTCAAACAATATTATAAAGCTATAGTAATCAAAAGAGTACATAGTGGCATAAAAACAGATACACAGACCAATGGAACAGAATAGAGAAACCATAAATAAGCCCATGTATATATGGTCAACTTTCGACAAAAAGCCAAGTATACTCAATGGGGAAAGGATAGTCTCTTCAATAAATGGTGGTGGGAAAACTGGATATCCACATGTAAAAGAATGAACCTACAGCTGTATCTTCCACCATACACAAAAATTAACCCAAAATAGATTAAAGATGTAAATTAAAAACCTGAACCTGTAAAACTATGAAGTCAATCTTGGCAATGATTTTTAGGATTTGACACCAAAAACAAAGGCAACAAAAGCAAAAATAATCAAGAGTGACTATATCAAGCTACAAAGCTTCGGCACAGCGAAGGAAGCTATCGACAAAATTAAAAGGCAATCTACCAGGGGACTTCCCTGGTGGTCCAGTGGCTAAGACTCCCAGCTCCCAATGCAGGGGGCCCAGGTTCGATCCCTGGTCAGGGAACTAGATTCCACATGCCGCAACTAAGAGTTCGCATGCCACAACTAAAAGGTCCTGTGTGCCGCAACTAAGACCCGACACAGCCAAATAATAAATAAATAAATAAATATTTTAAAAAAGGGAATCTACCAAATGGGAGAAAATATTTGCAAATCATATATCTGATACAGGGTTAAAATCTAAAATATATAAAGAACTCATACAACTCAATAGCAAAAAAAAAATCTGATTAAAAAATAGGCAGAGAAACTGAATAGACATTCTTTCAAAGAATATACATAAACCAACAGGTACATAAAAAAGTGATCAACAACACTAATCACCAGGGAAATGTAAATCAAAACCACAATGATATATTACCTCATACCTGTTAGGGTGGCTATTATCCAAAAGACAAGAAATAGTAAATTCCCTGGCAGTCCAGTGGTTAGGACTCCACACTTCCACTGCCAAAAACAACAACAACAAAAAACAAAAAAACCCGTGTTGGTGAGGATGTGGAGAAAAGTGAACCCTTGTGCATAGTTGATGGAAATGTAAATTGGTGCAGCTACTATGGAAAACAATATGGAAGTTCCTTAAAAAATTAAAAATAGAACCACCATATAATCCAGCAATTCCACTTCGGGGTATATATCCAAAGGAAATGAAAACAGGATCTTGAAGAGGTATATGCATTCCCATGTTTTTGCACCATTACTCACAATAGCCAAGATAAGTAAACAACTTGTGTCCATCAGCAGAGGAATGGATAAAGAAGATTTGGGATACACACACACACACACACATACACACACTCACGCACACACAAAATAGAAGAGTATCCAGCCATGAGAAAGAAGGAAATCTTGCAACTTGTGACAACATGGGCTTTGAGGGTATTACACTAAGTGAGATAAGCCAGATAGAAAAGAAAAACACTGTATGGTATCACTTTATATGTGAACTCTTAAAAAAGAAAAAAAAAAAAAAAAAAGAGCCAAACTCATAGAGAATAGAGAAGTAGTAAAAAAAAAAAAAAAAAAAATAGTGTTTTTATTTTCAAGACACTGTAACTCCAAATTACATCTCACTTCTCAGCTTCAGAGGTTACTGATTCAACATCATATAAAGAAATGCCCAAAGGGGGATGAATATTTCCAGTGGGCACATGTTTGTCCAGGAAGATGCTGCCTTCCAGAGCGGTAGTGAGTTTGCAAAACTCTGAAATAAACTTGTCACTAGGTGAAATTTTGAACAGTAAGTGTTTCTTTGTTTTCATGCTAATTACCATTTGGCCTTCATGAAGAACAAGGGGATTCTGAGATATCAAATCAAGGAATTTGGTTATGGAATAGGATTCAACCCTGGGACAATGAAAATATTTTGCTTTTAGGCAAAATTGTTATACAAATACATGTGCACATATATATAGATAAAGAAAATTCAAGGAAATGCATTTTATGGTCCCATTAACTGTCATGATTACTACCCAGTAGCAAGGCCATGGTTAAAAGATGGACCAAAAGGGAAAAAAGTACTGAGCTTTATTTTAAGGAGGGGAAAAGTACTTTTTCATATTTTGAATTGCATCATACAAGGTTGAACTTGATGAAATCCTTGTGGTATAGTAAATAGAACATGCTGTTAAGAGGATTCTTCAATTAATTCTTTAACTCATTTAATTCTTTAATGTGACTTTTACCTCTGCTGAATAATAATCTATTGTTCCTATATCCAAATCTTGAGTCATTTAAACTTTAACAGAAAAATCACCATTCTTATAAATGTTTGATATTTCTCAAATCTTATTTTACTACCATTTTGATATCTTAAGTTGATGCTAAAATCTTTCATAAATCTATTCTCATAGAGAGTAAGAAGAAAGTAGAAAGTGATTTTATGTTCTCATGAGAGGAGACTACTTAGGGTAGGATTTATGTGGTATGAATATTTTGTTTAGACATCTTTAACTATGTAAGGTTCCCTCATCTGCTAAAAGGAATACTCATCTCCAAAGGTGGTAGTGAAAGTTGCATAAAATGAAACAATATATTTGGACGGTCTTTGTATATCTTAAGTGTTTAAAGAACTGTAGCTATTATAATTATTTGAATTAATGTATTGAGACAGCATTCCAGACTACAAAATACTATGCAAATTTAAATTATATAGAACTGTCTGTTGCATTGCTGAATTATTGATTATGTGGGATACACTAGAAAGAGAAATTTGGCATAAAGAGAAAAAGTCTTAGAACTTATCCAAGAGACTTTGCGTATAAAAATATAGAAATGACATTTTTATAGTGCTTCTCCCCTGCAAAAACAAAAACAAGCAAATAAATTTAGTACCATAACTTGCTTTTATAGTCAGCATTACTATAAAGCTTTCATCCAATCAAGAGAAAGGCTAAATTTTTTTAATAAGTCTGTTAATAGCTTACCTTACTTGACTTGCATTCATTGTTAATATTCCATAGAAGAAAACACACAAGCCAACAATAGCTGCAGGAATCAGCATTCCAGTATACCACCCCAGCCAAGCAAAGTATAGCCCAATCTTCTCACCAAAGTATAGCCTGCATGAGAAAGCAAATCCTTAGCTTAAGGCAACATAAGTGACACTACAAATACTGATGTCGCACCTAGTCAATCTCAGATGGACAATTGACTATAATGGCTCAGTTCCTCCTGCGCTCCATCTGGGGTATCTTAATAGTCTTGCTTGTTAATGAATCCAATAATGGTGATATTGTTTATCATTAAACATTGTCATTATAGGAGCAATTTTATAAAATGTGTTTATTTCTTTCTTTTTGTAAGCCAGGTCTTGCTTTTCTTCATCCTCCTAGTAGAACCCCTTTTTGTTTTCCTTACACAAAGCTGTGCTAAACCATATTGCTTTGGCGTAAATTAGAAAAACATCTCCCTCTAGGTAGCTGCTGAAAGCAGACTTGATTTCTGTCTCCATCTGCACCCTTGGCCACACTCCCTTATGCCAGACACAATCTGCACAACTGTGTCACACATCTTCCTCAACAAAGTTCAACTCTGCTGTTCCTGGAGCACATGATTCTTTCCTTGGTTAATGCTGTTCCCTCACTTTGGAATATTACATTTCACCCTCTTCTCCTGTCTGGCTTGTACTTATCCTGTACTTTATATCACTTCTCCCGGGAAGCCTGCCCTGATTTCACTTCAAATCTGGGTTAGACGCCCCTGCTCTTGCTCTCACATTCCCTTCACCCATGTTTCAGTGTCTTAAACTTGTAAAACTTTATGACAATTACCTGTCACTCCCCTATTCCTCTCCCTCCCCATCAGAATGCAAGCTGCTTGAAAGTGGACCTGTGTCCTGTTTCATTGGCACCCACCACAGGAAGTGTTTTATTGAAAGAAGTGAAGGGAATGAATGCATTTTATTTCCCTTCAGCTTATTAACATAATTTATATGGAAGTAGCAGATGAATAAGGCAGTTCTAATGACCACTCAGTTGTTCTTTCTTCACCGAATCTACTGCCAATAGTAACTGTCACAGTTTATAAAGCTCTGGTAAGAAATAATAATTTCTTGAATTCTGTACTGGTGTTTGTCCCAGCACTAGTTTTAAAGATTGGTGTTTTACAGTTCATTTGGGAATACCTCTCTGGGCAAAAATTCTTGCTGGGAAGAAAATTCTCTTGTTAATTGTTTTTCCTTAACAAGACTTCTCTCTCTGAAAATCATTCTTTCTACTCCATTCTCTGTATTGTGCCAACTAAAATTTGTGCGTATTCTACCAAGTGTAGACGTGGAGCCGTCCTCCACTGAGCATTATTTATCTAATTTTTTTGTTTTTTCATTTATTTCTCCTAGGAGACAGATCAATAATCTATTCATTTCTTACATACTGGCAGTGTTCTACTTTGAGACGAAGCTTATAATATTAACAGGTATTCTAATATGGCCACTTGTTCCTTTAAACAAGTGTTCTTCTGTGGGGTGGAGTAGGGTTTTGGTACATATTACTAACATTTTTATAACGATGACTATAAAGGACTGCCCAGACAGACCCCCCTTATACGGAGAGCATTATACCAAGATTTTAAATCATACATTGTTGAAGGTTAAGAGGAGCAATAATGTTATTTGACAGGAGTATAATTATCTAAGTTACAGCAGATTTCAGATCTGTTTCATGAGAAGAAGCTAGTTCCAGGCAAAGAAGGCTAATGAAAATGTCCTTAACCTAGAACGTGGGAAGTTACAATCTTTTAGGATCTCTAGGTGTTCCTTAAATTTCTTTAAAACCATGACAGGGCAAGGAGGAACAGGGGGTTGCTATTGGTGTCACCCCATCACACTTCACCCACAGTCACTTTCTTTTCATGTTTTATATACTGGTATACTATGTGACATTTCATTTGATGATAGGATTCTGCTGCTGAAATAACTTCTATCATAAAAGACTTCTATTATAAAAACAAATGTTAAGTTGACCTCTTTTAGAGAGAATCATTTCATTTAGTTTTTAAATTTAAAGCCTTCTGGTGCCTATTGAAAAACATTGAAAATAAAAACACACAGCTATTTTGTTAAGCAGGTTTTGTAGTTGACCATTTTTTAAATGTATTCTTTCCAGATTCCAGTATTTCCCACGGAAAAACAGATTGAAACGAAGATAGGCATTGGCTACTAAATGTTTGAGTCTATTCTTAAAATGAAAACAAAACACAAACACATGTTCAGGAATGGTTGTTTACAAAAAATAAAATGAATTGATAGTCCCTCACTTTTCATCCACTATTACTGAACTGCCTTTTTCAGCAGGAGAGAATACAGGCCTTGCCTGTGGGTGTCCGTCATCTGTGACACAAGTATATTTAAAAAACTCCGATTCCAGGACACCCTCTTTCTCTCACTATGGACAGGAAACCACACAATAAGAGGCTCACGTCCTCAAAATTGTCTAGTCTTAAGAACAATGTAACTCCAAATAATTAAAAAGTCACAGATTTTAAGGCAATCTTCCTACTCATTGTAGAGAACTGGGTCTTGTACAAAATGCTATGTACAAGATTGTATAGTTTAACCTGAATGCCTCATCGCCATCTCAGTTTTGGTAACAAGCAAGTTCCTAGAGAGCAGGCACCTGTTGAAATGCCATCTATACTCTTTTATGGCCTTCATCTTGGGTGGGTCCCTCATCACATCTCTCCCCTTAGCCACTTGAACACAAAATACGTGATTTTCATAAGCAAAACTTCCCTTCTGAGTCAACACCCAGAGAATTGGTCATAGCAGCTGAATCACCCTATTTATTGAAAATAAAGGTTGCTTGCTGAAATTACCTGAGGCAGCAATAGCAATGTCTCCTATAGATACGAGAACTGTTGACACTGAAATGCTTGCTTGAAAATCCCAACTTCACTTTAATTCCTATTAAATATGGTTTTGTGAATTAGCACATCTCACTGTATTCATGTATCTCTAAAACAATTATTCTTTAACCTGCATAAATAAGACTCTGATAATTTGTCATGATTGAATTAGAATCAAAGCATCTTGATTTTGGATATACCCAAGTACTTAATGTTTGAGATAAAAATGGTGTGGTGTTGGATAGTATGCTTTGTACATCCATTCCACGTTCTACCCTCTTCCTTCCTGCTATGTGCCCAGGAGGCTCACCTCTGTGCATAGTATCACCTATGCTCCTTCCTTCTTCTTGCTTCCTGATAGGCTCATTGGCCAGCTGAAGGTACCAGCAGGAGATCACAAGGAGGGATAAGAGACGTGGGGTATTTTTTATTACCCTGACTTTCTTCTTCTATGATTATAGCTTTTAACAAGTTCTGCCAACTGCTCTCTCCCTTTGCCCCTTCGAGTCTAGGTCTGGTAATGGCTTCCAGCTTTTGCCAGTCCCTGGAAGTTTCATTATCATCTGTTGGCTCCCTTGATCCTATTTACACTTCTGCATATTAAATTCTATTGTTAACTTCTCTTCAAATACTTCTTCTATTCTATCAGTTCTATCAGTTTCCTATTGGGAAAATGACTGATACAGTTATGAGTTATTCTTGATATTTATATTTCATAAACAGCTCAAAATATCAACATATATAACCTTATAATATGAATGCTCTTTTTTTATTTTACTTTATAAATATTTCTAGTTATCTGGGGACTTAAGTCCTTTTTAATATATATTTCCTGATTTTTAAAAATAAGAACAAATTATTCTCCATCAAAATAAAATAAATCATGAATATAACACTATTTCAAGACTAATTCAAGTTGAGAGCAGTTATTTACTAGGATATACCTCCTGGAATAGAATAGACACTCACTAAGTATTTGTTGAAGGATAAATACATGCATAGATGCTATGTTGGCCATTTTTCTCTTTGCTCTTAGATCCATTTTCTGCCTTTTCCTCTTTGGATTTGTTTTCACGGAAAAGTAGATTATATAGATTCACTTATAAATTGCTGCTGGTAAGTTACACGAGGAGGTACTGGAAGTCTCAAAGGTGGAAGGAAGGGAAGAGCCCATATCTTTCCTCCTCTCCTGGCCGTCCTCAGGGCTGTCTCCAGAGCAGTCATAGTTTGTTATGGCTCCATTATTCTCTGTGGCTCGACTCTCAACACTTCACTTTTCTGCAGGTAGTCCTACTCATGGATGGCATAGCTCTTGCCCAACGGCTCAGGTAGTAAGGTCTGAAATATACTCCATCTCATTTTCCCTCCAGCTTTAAGGGTTGTTAGCAATTTTCTGCTGTTCTTAATCGCTGGTTGCCTCACATTTCTGTTTGATTTCTCAGCTTTCCCATCCCCTGTGCTACTGATTCCCTAAATTAAGTTCCTTTCATTGAAAAGACATATAATGGCTTCTTTTTTCTTAATCACACCCTAACTAATACAGATGATTTGGTGGGTAAATAAAATAATAAGAAAAGGATAACAAAATAGCATAATATGTCTTCCGTTATCAATCCATCCCCAATACCTGATTAAATCCAGGGGCTGATGCTTGTACCACATTCCCCAGCGTGCCCAGCGCTCATATAATAGATGTCTGTTATTCTGAGGTCCATGGGTTTTGATGGGCTGGCTACTCTTGTAGGCTCCCTGAAACAAATAAAATAAGATGAATTGATATCTATTCTTTTAGTGAAATTTGAACTAATAGGAATTGTTTTTGCTTTATTTCCTTACGGAATAATTTAATAACTTACTGAAAGCTTCAGAAGTTATAAACATAAGCCCATCACTGGAGTGAAGTAGTAAATGCATTTATATATCTATCTTTCATTGAAAATATTCTGATAGTTCCTTAAAAATTCTTTCTTAAATTCCTTTTTTAAACCAATGAGATCCCTTTCACTTAAAGTAAGCTTTAGGTTTCATTGTTTGGAACCCAAGGTCTTGTAATAAACACAATATCTTCATTATCATTGAGAGAAATTGTTGTAATCTTCAGTTCAGAAATTGAGCATTATTCTGCTTTGAGAAGCGATCCAGTACCAGAAAATATTTATTTCATTTATAGAAGCTAAGGGAAAGAGTCAATGTTCATTCAGCAAATATAGACCCCCCCCAAAAGAATCACTATGCTGTCCACATGAAACTGACATAATATTGTAAATCAACTATATTTCAATAAAAAAATTTTAAGTATAAGAGGCCTGTCTCCGGTGTTATTCATGTTTTGAAATCCGTAAAATTTACTTCAGATTAGATATTCCAAAAATGGAAGCATGTTTTCCAATTCTTTATGTCCCCCTCAAAAATCTGTCATATGGGTTGCAATTTCAGAAACATAGCATATATATGCCTTTTAGAGGAACGTGTTCCCTGAAGGCTGAACTGCTCTGCTTTTATAATTTAAAAAAATGACAACAGATATAGTGACTTTTTATTTTCTGAATCAAAACTTAGGACACAGGATTTGACAAAGCCCCTCTGCTCACTCTAATATGTGATTCTACTGTTATGAAATGTTTGATGGAAATTTAAAACAAGTGGAATTATGCCTCAGTTACCTCACCTAAATGATGGGGATAAGAATAAGTATTAATGATACCAATACAGAGGGATCTTGTGAGGGCCCCCTTGGAGAATAGCTATAAAGTGCCAGCCACATAAGAAGTACAAAAATAATGTCAGTTAATTTTAGGTGTTTGCTATATTGTGGCCATTGAACAGTGCAAAACTATCATCTGAATGGTTCCAGACAACCAGGGCTGTGAGTTCCTATGAAGAAAGATGGCACCTTGAATCATGGTCTGTAGGTGCCTCAAGGCTGAAATGAGAGACACATATGGACTTTGCCTCTGGCTTTCTAAGAAAATAGATAAATTAATTAGGTAAGGGTGGAAGAGCAGTCTTCCCTAAGGGAGCCCAAAGTGTTTAAACCCTAAAGATTGGAAGCTAAGGAGATGAAAGTAAAGATCAAGATTCTAAGACATCCACTTGAGAAAAGTTTGTTTGCTTGTGAAACTGGACTGACTAGTTAAGGTAGCCTGCCCTGAGATTGGGAAGGTAAGGGAAGGTGAACCAAAATCTCAGGTTTCTTTCATGCATTCCTGATAATCCTAAAATACATGACTTTCCTTCCCAGCCTCAGTGGTCAGACATAGGCATTTCCTGAGTTTTAGGCTCTAAGCTTTAGATCCTTAGTACCTCACTGTTCTGACTCAGCTCAGTAACCTCAATCAACCATAATGTTCTGACTCTTGCCCACCCATGGATTCTCATCCCTTTTCAGAGGACTATGTACACTCAGTGATCCCCACCACCTCCATGATCGGCCCCTTCCTCCAACTGACACACTTTTCTTCTGTCTCCGCTATTCATAATTGATGGGATTATCAATTCTATCAATATTTTAGGCAAACTCTTTCTCATATATATATTCCCCTTCTTCCCTTTCTTTCTTCTTTGTCATGCCAAATTTCACTGGACATATATCTTTCTCCCCTCTAGCTACTGTCTCTTTTGTAAGTAAAAAATAAATCTCAACTGTGGGTGAAAAGTGTGAGACCGATCCTAATAATACGCCTGCATTGAGGAAGAAGGAGGTCTAAACTGTGAGTGTTCTTATTCAAATTATAGTCAGTGCCACTGACTCCATTTTCCTCTAAATAAGTCTTGTTTTTCTTTCTTCAAGTAGTAGTCTTTAAAATCGATAGGAAATTCCTGAGTCCATTTTATTGACTTGCTGCTTTGTTTTCATTACTTGTACTTCAACAATATTGTTTTCCAGTCGTTTTGTGTATGTATACCATATACTAGTACTTCTACCAAATTATAAGAATAAATGGGAAAATGACTATTATTTACAACCTATTCCCAATAGGTTCCAAATTTCACACAAGAAACTGTCAAATAAACTGTCAGAACACAGACTAGTTAGGTAAACAAAATTACTTAGAGAACAAAACAAACCTTCCTGTGCTACAGAAGCTCTCCCAGGGACTCAGGTTTGCCACTTTCAACAGTTTACCACTTACTGACTAGGTCGTATTTGACATGGTGTTTAATTTCTCTGCACCTTGCTTCTGCATCTCTGCAATGGAAAAATAATAATA